>NC_063341.1:70610733-70644815 GCF_021869965.1 Rhincodon typus
TGTCTTACACACCTGCCACCTTACACACCTTCCATCTTACACACTTGTTAACTTACACACCTGTCACCTTACACACCTGCCACCCTATACACCTCCCATCTTACACACTTGCTATCTTACACACCTGTCACCTTACACACCTGCCACCTTACAATCTTGCCACTTACCACCCAAACATGAAAAATCAAATATTCATCAAACTTGAATAAATTCAGGAAAAGAATAAGACATTGTAATGAACAGGCAACTGATCACACTCAGGGAAATTTGTAACAAAGGAACATTACAGTATAGGAGCTAGAAGCAGGAGTAAGCAATTCACCCCCTTCAAGCCTGCTCCGCCATTTGATATGGTCATGGCTGATCTCATCTCAGCCTCAACTCCACTTTCCTGCCACGTCTCCATAGCCCTTCAACCCATTATGAATTAAAAATTTATCTTCCCGTCAAATTTACTCAATGTCCCAGCATCCATCACACTCTGGCGTAGAGAATTCCACAGATTCAAGGCCTATTGCAAGAAGTAATTCCTCCTCATCTCTATTTTAAATCTGCCCTCTCCCTTCTCCTAAAACTATTAGCTCTTGTTCTACTTTGCCCCACAGGGGGAAAACATTCTTTCTACATCTAAATTGTCCATCCCCTTTGGCATCTTATATACCTCAATTAGATCACCTCTCATCCTTCTAAACTGCAGAGAGAATTCAGACAAAGTGGCTGAAGTACAGTGTGAGGTTAAGCATAAACTCAGGGTTAACAGGGCTGTTTCTACCGTTCTCTTCTCCAGTGCCTGGGTCGATGCCAGGTGATCCACCCAGTTTCATTTCTTTGAGGCTTTGTAGTGATTGGTACAACTGAATGGCTTGCTAGGCCATTTTAGTGGGCAATTGACAGTCAACCACATTGCTGTGGCTCTTGAGTTATATGAAGGCCAGACCAGGTAAGGATGGCAGATTTCCTTCCCTTAAGGACATTATTGAATCAGATGGGTTTTTCCTGACAATCAACAATGATTTCATGGTCATCAGTAGATTCTTAATTCCAGATTTTTTTTATTGAGTACAAATTCCACAATCTGCCATGGTGGGATTCGAACCCAGGTCCCCAGAACATTATCGGGGTCTCTGGATTAATAGGCTAGTGATAACACCAGTAGGCTATTGCCTTCCTGAAATGATGGATATTTTGCTGACTCTAAATCATCTGCCATGTTTCTTCTTGTCTGGGTGGATTGATTGAGTGAGCACTCTGGAAATAGCAGAAGGATCACTTTCAAAAAACAATGTCCCATTCTTTTAAAATCTTGAGTGGGGTAACTCACCCCTGGGGTTACTGTGACCCAATGGGCTTCCACTCCTGTCTCTGAGTCTGATGGCTGTGGGTTCCGATTGCACTCTGAAGACGTGAACACAACATTCAGGGCACTACTCCAGCATCATACAAAGGGAGTGTTGCACTGTCAGCTGAGGAATTAAGCTGAGGATTAATCTAACCCCATAGGCAGAAATGGAAAATCCCATGGCGCTACTCAGGCAAGATAGAGAGAGGGAGGAGATCTCCCCCGGGAACTGACAAATGTTTCTATCTTATCAGTTATACAGTGCTTTGAGAAATCCTGAGAAGGTGACAGGAGCCAATAACATGGAGTCACTTTTCCCATTTAAGCTAGAAAAGATTTTATATATTGTGAGAACTGATGTTTATCCCTTAGACACTACAAGAAAGCAGCAGGCAGTCAGCCCAGAAGTAAATTGTCTCGAAATGAAAGCATTTTTCTTCTTTGAACTAAACTAGAACCTGGCTAATCTTTTCCCATTGGAACCACTTCCCACTGTGAACAAGCCTGTCCTCATCGACAGGGGCACAAAGGTTGATGTTGTGTGTGAGCTGAATGGAAGCTCTCATTCTGACTTTAGCCTTAAAACAAAACCTTGACAGAAAACGTTGGAAATATGCAGTGGATCACGAGCCATCTATGGAAAAGGGAAAATTTATTAGACTCATAGAGTCGTTACAACATAGAAACCTCAGAGTTAAGATTGGGTCTTCAGAATTTGGAAATCTTACAGATGCAATAGACTTTTGAGAGACAGGAGAAGAGGGTAGGATTGAACAAAAGGTGTGGCCTTCACTAGGGTGGGAAGTATTTTATCTGCAGTCAAACCAACTCTGTACCTCATCATGGAGTAGGTTTGCTATGCCATCCTCTTTGATAGTTGACAGGGCCTGCTTGGTCTAGTACAGCACTGAAAGCCCTTACAAACTGAAATATCTGCACAAAGGCCAGTAACCCATCACCAAGTCACCTTTTACTTACATGTGCACAGTACATGGGCTCTGACCAGCCAGCTCAGACCCAGTCCCTAGGCTTAGGAGATCTTCTGAATCCCCTGTTTATATCTGTCAGCCAGGGCTCCCTGATTGATCCAATCAGGTTAACAGCCCCACTCAGGGGACTCATAGTCAATGAGATCTACGTAGCTCTGGTTCCAATCACTACACAAACTTCACGACAAGAATCTGTTTACTACATATTAGCAACTAGCTTGGGTCAAAATTCTGGAACTCCCTCCCTAACCACACTGTGGGTTTACCTACAGAGCATGGATTGCGTGGTTCAAGAAGGCAACTCAATGTCACCTTCTCAATGGCAACTATGGATGGGAAATGAAATAACTGCACAGAGGCCAGTATCCCATCATCAAGTCACTCTTTATTTGCATATGCACTGTACACTGTCTGTGCCCAGCTAGCTCAGAGTTAGTACCTCGAATCAGGACACTGTCTGAATCCCCAGTTTTCTTTTCCTCCCGGTTTTTTTTTAAAATCCCCTACACTACTGCCATATAACAGGTAGTGCTTATTTTCCCCAGTATCCATGTTGTGTGCATGAGCTGGTGTGAGACACCCATTAAAAAAATACACCAGGTGTGCAAATAACTTTATTATCTCCTGGTTACATTTTTTTTCTTTTTTACAGTACGCTGGCTTTGGCCAGCCATCTCGGAGTCAGTCCCTAAATCAGGAGACTCTCTGAATCCCCTGTTTATATCCATCAGCCAGGGCTCCCTAATTGGCCCAGGTTAACAACCCCAATCCATAGTCAATGGATCCATCTGGTTCCAATCACCACACACATTAAAAGCTAAATTTAAAAAAAGCTGAAAAACTGGAACTTAAAACTCTCATCATGTCCATAAAACCATATTGATTGCTCTAAAAACTATCTAATTCATTAATACCTTTTATGGAAGGATATCTGCTCTCCTTACCTAGTCTGGCCTACATAGAGTCATACAGCATGGAAGCAGATCCTTCCATCCAACTCATCCATGCTGACCAGGGTTCCTCAACTGAACGAATTCCGTTTGCCTGCATTTGGCCCATAGCCCTCTAAACCTTTCCTATTCATGTACCTATCCAAATGCCTTTTAAATGTTGTAATTGTACCTGCTTCTACTGCTTCCTCTGGCCACTCATTCCATACATGTACCACTCTCTGTGTGAAAATGTTGCCCCTTGAGTCCCTTTTAAATCATTCCCTCTCAAAAGCCTATGCCCTCTAGTTTTGGACTCCCCTACCCTCGGAAAAAGGCCTTGACTATTCACCTTATCTACACCCCTCATGATTTTGCAAGCCTCTGTAAGGTCACCCTTCAGCCTCTGACGTTCCAGGGAAATTATTCCCAGCCTATTTAAGCTCTCCTTACCATCTCCGTAACATCCTTGAAAATCTTTCTTACACCCTTTCCACTTTAATAATGTCCATCCTATAGCAGGGCAATCAGAATTGTGCGCAGTACTCCATATGTGGCCTCACCAATGTCTTATACAGCTGAAATGTACATGTGACTGCAGACCTACAGCAATGTGGTTGACTCTTAACTGCCTTCTGAAAAGGCCCAACACGTCATTGAATTGTATCCATGAGTTACAAAGTCTGAACAAAGGAGTGAAATTGGATGGACCAGCTGGCATCAACTGAGGTACCAGAAATGTCAAAATCTGTCTGCTCGCACTGCCAAGTTTTCCTTCTCTCTAACGTCTGGGGCATGGTGGCAAAACTGGGAAAGCTGCCCCGCAGACCTGTCTGTTTCTAAGCTCCTCACAGATTCATACCTTATACACAATGGTCAAGACACAACCATCCGCATCCATGGGTATTTCCTGTTCCAGTGGCAAAGATGTGATAGCACTGTGCTATATGGTCAGGAGTTAGGTGCCCTGGTCATTCTCAGTATTGATTTGAACCTCATAAAGTCTCATGGTATCAGGTTAATCATGACCAAGGAAATCTCCTACTGATTACTTATCATCACCACCACTTATCAAGTCTCATTAGATCCCCCCACCCTGGATCAATACTTCTCCATGTTCAACATTTGGAAGAAGCACAGAGGGTGGGATAGAAGAAGAATGTACTCCAGCTAGCAGACTGCTATGTCCTTCATCAAGACTAGCTTGGTAGCTCTCTACAGAGCATGTTGGTTGTCAAGGAGAGGGGTAGGTGAGATGGGGACCCTGTGACAGTCTGCGTCACTGAGAGGACCAGGTGAGGTCAGGTCTTTTGTAGAGAAATACACAGACTGGGGACAGATCTGAGTAGAATTTGTGACATAAACAAGGATAAGATTTTTTAGTTTATTCTTCAAGCTGACCCAGGATAAAAAAAAAGTAAAGGTTCCCTTCCCACACTTCCACCCTCACCCACTCTCTTCCCTCCCGCAACAGCGATAAGGTTCCCCTTGTCCTTACCGACCATCCCACCAGCATCCACATCCAGAAGATCATCACTCACCCTTTCTGCCACCTCCAGTGAGATGCCACCACTAGACACATATTCCCCTCCCCACCGTTGTCCGCCTTCCGCAGGGACCGTTCCCTCCGGGACACCCTAGTCTACTCATCCTTCATTCTGAACACCCCACGCAGCCCCATGGCACCTTCCCCTGCAACTGCCAAAGGTATAATGCCTGCCCATTTACCTCCTCCCTCCTCAGTATCCAAGGGCCCAAACAAAGCTTCCAGGTGAAGCAGCATTTCACCTGCACTTACCAGAACCTAGTCTACTGCATTCGCTGTTCATCGTGTGGTCTCCTCAACATTGGGGAAACGAAGCGTGGACTTGGCAACCGCTTCGCAGAACATCTACATTCTGCCAGAAAAAATAACCCTGAGCTTCCAGTTGCCTGCCACTTCAATGCACCAACTTGCTCCCTGGCCAACATCTCTGTCTCAGGCTTGCTACAGTGTTCCAGTGAAGCCCAATGCAAGCTAGAGGAACAACACCTCATTTTCCGCTTGGGGACCCTGCAGTCCCCTGGACTCAATATCGAGTTCAATAATTTTAGGGCCTAAACTCTCCCAGCCCCCTACCCCACACACCCGGCCTTGTTACCACATAGCCTGCCATTGCACACTACCTATTGTTAGTCACTAACAGTCCCCATTAACAGCTATTCACCCTTCCAGCCTAATCATTATCAACTCCTTTGTCTATCCAACTGCTCTTCTCTCTCTTTGGGCTTTTTCCTACTGTTTACTCCTTACCCCATCCCCCTCCCTATTTTCTGCATGTAAACCAACATTTTCCCAGTTACCATCAGTTCCGAGGAAGGGTCACTGGACCCGAAACGTTAACTCTGATTTTTTATTCACAGGTGCTGCCAGACCTGCTGAGCTTTTCCAGCAACTTTTGTTTTTTTACACACTACCTATTGTTAGCCACTAACAGTCTCCATTAACAGCTATTCACCCTCCTAGCCCGATCATTATCAACTCCTTTATCTGTCCAACTATTGTTCTCTCTCTTTGGTCTCTATGCCCATTTATCGTTTACTCCTTATCCCCTCCCCCACCCTATCTTCTGCATATAATCTCATATTATCCTAGCTACCATCAGTTCTGAGGAAGAGTGACTGGACCTGAAATGAAAACTCTGATTTCTCTCCACTGATCCTGCCAGACCTGCTGAGCTTTCCCAGCAACTTCTGTTTTCGTTCCTGATTTACAGCATCCGCAGTTCTTTTGGTTTTTATTTAGTATTTAACTCACTGCTACATCACTTCCAGGCATGCCCACCTAGAAGAAGTTCTGCTCCTCTGTCCAGCGGATTTCCATTCCAATCTTTCTTCTTGTCCACCGACATTAACTTCACTGTCACTCCTGGTGTTTCTCCAGGTATTCACTAAAACTCCAATCCTCAGTGACTGCCTCCGGCTCAGATTCACCCCACGTGGATTCCAAATCAAGTTTCATCCCTCATGTTTTGAATCGCCCCAGGATCACAGATATCTCCGTGATGTTCAATGTTCCATAGACAGCTGCTCTCACCACATTTTGCGATCCACACTCAATGCCATGCGGTGTCACATGCACACTTTCCACCTCTCTCTCCAACAGCATCGCAACACACTGGCTCAGGCTGCACCCCTCCACAGTTCCACTTCAGCTCATTCACCGGGCTAACAAGAAACTTTTTCTTTTCAGTCATGCATCAAGGCTCAAAAGATGCAACAACTCAGAGATGTCCATAGCCCTCTGGAACCTTCCTCCCTTCCTCTTCCCTCTGCTTCCATCCCCTCCCCCATTTAGATATGTGTAAGATGCTGCATTTTGCAAAGGCAAATCAGGGCAGGATTTATACACTTAATGGTAAGGTCCTGGGGAGTGTTGCTGAACAAAGAGGCCTTGCAGTGCAGGCTCATAGTTCCTTGAAGGTCGAGTCACAAGTAGACAGGATAGTGAAGAAGGTGTTTGGTACACTTGCCTTTATTGGTCAGTGCACTGAGTATGGGAGTTGGGAGGTCATATTGCAGCTGTACAGGACATTGGTTAGGCCAGTTTTGGAATACAACGTGCAATTCTGGTCTTCCTGCTATAGGAAGGATGTTGTGAAACTTGAAAGGGTTCAGAAAAGATTCACAAGGATGTTACCAGGGTTGGAGGGTTTGAGCTATAGGGAGAGGCCGAATAAGCTGGGGCTATTTTCCCTGGAGCATCGGAGGCTGAGGGATGACCTTATAGAGGTTTATAAAATCACGAGGGACATGGATAGGGTAAATAGACAAGGTCTTTTCCCCAGGGTTGGGCAGTCCAAAACTGGAGTGCAGAGGTTTAAGGTGAGAGGGGAAAGATTTAAAAGGGACCTAAGGGGCAATATTTTCACGCAGAGGGTGGTGCGTGTGTGGAATGAGCTGCCAGAGGAAGTGGTGGAGGCTGGTACAATTACATTTAAAAGATATCTGGATGGGTATATGAATAGGAAGGGTTTAGAGGGTTATAGGCCAAATGCTGGCAAATGGGACTAGATTCATTGAGGATATCTGGTCGGCATGGATGAGTTGGACCGAAGGGTCTGTTTCCATGTTGTACATTTCTATGACTCAACGACTCTTAACTGCCCTCTGGGCAATTAGGGATGGGTAATAAATACTGGCCTAGCCAGAGACGCTCACATCTTGTAAATGAATAAAAATAAAAGAAAAACTACAGCACAGGAACAGGCCCTTCAGCCCTCCATGTCTGTGTTGACTATGATGCTATTCTGAACTAATCCCATCTGCAGTCCACCTAGCTGACTTTGTTACATTCACTACAATTACATTTAAACTTTCCCTCTCTCACCTTAAACCTATGCCCCCTAGTATTTGACATTTCCACCCTGGGAAAGTGACTCCGACTATCCATTCTATATGCGTCCTTCATAATTTGATATATTTCTATCCGGTCGCTCCTCAGCCTCTGATGCTGTGACAAAAATAGTCTGAGTTTGTCCAATTCACATCACATTCCCTCAGTCTTCCATTAACTTAAAACACAGAACAAACTTGTGAGCTGAAGGATTTGGAGACAGGTCTGACTAGCAGCACACACCATGAGAGAGCCTAATCCATTATGATCCAGCCCATTAACAGGAAGAGAAGCAAGTTAGCAATGCATAAGTGACTAATTAAAGAAGACAGCTTCACGCACAGCAGACCTAGCTTGCTTTTCCAGCTTTTCACTGGGCAGGAGTGTGGTGTTAATGAACAAGATGAACCATGGTTGTATTGAATAGTTCTATTTCTTCTATTGTCTTCTATCGTTGCAGTTATGATCCTTCCACAGACCACAGGAAGACTCAGGTATGCAGGTTAACTTTGTAAATAAAATAATTTGATGAAAAGTCATGGGACTTGAAAGGTTAACTCCATTTACTGCCACAGATGCTGCCAGGCCTGCTGAGTTCCACCAGGTTTTTCTTCTGGGTTAACTGTGTGTTTGTTCAAACAGCCCCAGTCTTTGGCTAAACAGAGTTTTCTCTGACACTTCATCCTGGTTCTGTCCCACATTTGTCTGATCTCTGTCCCACATCTATCCAATTGTCCCATGTTTGTCCCATGCACACAGAAAGTCATCAACCATTAGACATATATATTGTTTACATTTCATTCTTATACAATACACAGAAGTATTCCATTCTAGGTCTTTCTCGTATCCTGTCTATAGGAATCTGTTGATACTCTCCAGGCTGCTCTTAAGGCTAATGCAGGACTTAGGGTGTATAAGGTTCCACTCCACTCATTTCTCTTGATGTAGACCCTCGAGTGTTCATGCCTGGTACAATGTGCATTTCAGCTTGTAAGGTGACGTCTTACTCCTGTTGTAACCCCTGTTTGTAAAATTTCACTTCATTCCCAATATACCATATTTACTCAGAGTTACAATTCCCAATACAGACCCTAAAAAGGTCAATGATTTTTGAAGAACTAATATAACTGAGAGCCCACAAGTGCAGGCTTAGTGATGCGGGCAATTCTGAACTTGTTGACAACCAACATTCCCTCTGAGCTGTGCAGCCCGCTCCAAGGTTCCTCCGAAGTCCCGCACATGCTGATTACCATGCCGACACCTTGGTTTCAGAGGTCAATGCTGAGCACAGACCTGAGGTCCCAGCAGCAAAAAGAAACTTAGAGGGAGCATTGCCATCAACCGGTATCAGTAACACACTGGCCTTTTCAGCAGATTCAAAGAAATGAACTCTCAGGCTGCGGGTATCTCTGGCAAGGCTGGCATTAATTGTTCACCCCCACCACCCCTCCATCCCGTCTTTGATACAGCTCAGTGGCTCCAGCAGTAGGTTCAACCAGAGGATAAATCCTGCAGACCAATAATTATAAGCAATTATTCTCCCAAGTAACATAGTGTATGTCAAAAGCTGTGAACTCAAAGTTTTACACTTTCGTTCCCTGATCCACACACGTTCTTCTCAAATCACATATTTAAAGAAGAGTTGTTGGAGGACAAAGTCTGCTGGGGGTTAAATAGTAGAGAGAGAGTGGTCTGACAATAGGTCCACAGCCTGAAAAGTTAACTCTCTCTCTCTGCAGATTCCATCTGAGATAGAGTTTCTCCAGCATTTTGCACTCAGCATATTATGTCACTACACTAAAAGTCCCCTGGCCCTGGACTAATAATCTACTGAATGGGAATTCAAATCACTCTGGCACATTGACAATTTTAATTCACTTCGAAAAGCAGAAGACTTGAAAAAAGCTGGTATCAGTGCAAATACTTATGAAGCTGTCAGTTTGTCATAAAGCCCCAACTGTTCACTTAATGTCCTTCAGCGAATGACATCTGTTGTCGACTTGGCTTTTGTGTGCCATAAGAGCCTGGTTGATTTTTAACTACTGATCAGGGTCACTCGGCTGTGTCAGCAACTGAGTGAGTGTGTGTGGCGGGGGGGGTGGGTACATTGGGCGGTAAAGTGATTCCAGTGATGCCCTCATCCTGAGAATTCGTATGTTTAAGTCTGAGACACATTGGCAAATGACTTAGCTGAGGCAGCTGGCCATTGAGTCTGGCTGAGACTATACCAATGCTCAGGTAAACCTGTACTTGTGGATTCTCAGAACTTTTGCTTCCATAGAGTCATTGAGTCATACAGCACGGAAACAGACCGTTCGGTCCAACCAGTCCATCTCGACCACAATCCCAAACTAAACTAATCCCACCTGCCTGCACTTGGCCCAATCCCTCCAAATATTTCTTATTCATGTACTTACTTAAATGTCTTTTAAACTGTACACGCATCTACCACTTCCTCTGGAAGTTCATTCCACATACAAACCACTCTCTGTTTATAAAAAAATTGTCCTCATGTCTTTCTTAAATCTTTCTCCTCTCACCTTAAACATATGCCCCCTAAGCTTGAAATCCCCTATCCTAGGGAAAACACAACTGCCATTCACCCTATCCATGCCCATCATGATTTATAAACCTCCATACGGTCACCTTTCAATCTCCTATGCTGTCCCAACCTATCCAGTTTCACCTTATAATTCAAACCCTCCATTCCCGACAAGATCATGGTAAATCTCTTCTGATACCCCTCTAGCTTAATCATTTCATAGAACATATAGAACATAGAACAGTACAGCACAGTACAGGCTCTTCGGCCCACAATGTTGTGCCAACCTATTATCCTACTCTAAGATCAAACTACCCTGCATACCCTACATTTTACTATCATCCATGTGCCTATCCAAGAGTCGCTTAAATGTCCCTACCACCACTGTCCCTCCTCTACTACCGCCAGCAGCGCATTCCACGCAATCACCACTCTCTATGTGAAGAACCTACCTCTGACATCTCCCCTATACCTTCCTCCAATCACCTTAAAATTATGCCACCTCATTATAGTCATTTCCACCCTGGGAAAAAGTCTCTGACTATCCACTCTATCTATGCCTCTCATCATCTTGTACACCTCAATCAAGTCACCTCTCATCCTTCTTCACTCCAATGAGCAAAGCCCTAGCTCCCTCAACCTTCCCTCATAAGACCTGCCTTTACTCTTTCATGAGCTGGCAAGTTGCTGCCTACTCCTAACTGCCCTGGAACTGAGTGGCATGCTCGGCTACTTCACAGGGCAATTAGATGCCAATCACTTCATAGTGGGTCTGGAGTCCCATGTAGGCCAGATTGGGTAAGGACAGCAGATTTCCTCCCCTAAACCTTTACAGCCTGTGTTTTTACAATGTCAATGACAGTTTTGAGGTCATCTTTCCTGATGCCAGCCAAGATTCCAGATTAATGAATTGACTTTAAAATCCATCAGTTGCCACTTTGGGATATGAAGCTCATTTATTGAACATGAATTAGTTATTCAAAAAGTATTCAGATTTTACATGACTGTAGTCCTCACCAAAATCACAATTCTAAGTAAATACGGAAACTAACACGAGAAACAAAAGCAGGAGTATGCTAACCAGTTACTCAAACCTCCTACACTATTCAGTCAAGATCATGATTAGACTTCAACATAACTCTACACTCCTACCTTCTGTGCAAATTACTTGACTCCTTCAGTATTCAAAAATGTCTTAACCTCTGTCTTGAATACACTGGATGGTTGAGCTTCCACAACTCTCTGGGTTAGGGATTCACAATGTTCTGAGTGAAAAGATTGCTCTTCAGCCTGCTGTGAACTAGGAACGTTAACTGTGTTTCTCTCTCCACAGAAGCTGTCTGGCCTGCTGGATTTTGCCTGTTGCGGCATGTTCAGGACCCTGGAATAACTTTCCAATGATTTCACAGAGCTGCACATCTCTGAGTGCAAATAACACAACACAAGCAGCGTTAGAACACTCTAGGATTTGAGAAAGTCTTGAAAACATAAGGGCATGAGCACACAAAAAAGATAGATTGGTCTTTACTTAATGTAAGTATAAGTCCGAGCCTGGTATATCTATGATTACCATCTACAGCAGTATTTGGTATTAACGTATAATAAATAGTGTTATTTTGAAGTCTAAGCCTGAAGATAATTTTTGCCTTTCCCTTCACTTCAACCAATTTGTTTTGAACCCAAACTAATCGTGTGGCATCAAGTCTCATGACAGAAGTTGTTATATGAGTTAATGATCCTGAAAAGATTCATTTGTGATCCTCACCGAGCTCTAGTCTGCGTGATGACATCACAAAACCTCTAAGTGGAGAGTCTGTTCGAATCCAGCAATATCTCCTGATAGAGATACACATCTATTCACTACCACTTGTTAGTAAGAGTTAATATTCCCAAGAGTTAATGTAACCTGTATACAGTTGCTGAGATGTAATAAATTACATCCTGTCATAGAATCATACAGTACAGATCAGCCCTTTTGCCCATCAAGTCTGTACTGCCAAAAGTTACTACTACCCACACTAGACACACTTTCCAGCTATAGGCACACAGCCTTGAATGTTATGACACTTCAGATGCTCATCCAAATAATTTTTAAAGGTTGTGAGTTTTCCCACCTCAACTACCCTCCCAGGCAGTGTATTCCAGACCCCCACCATCCTCTGGGTGAAATGGGTTTTCCTTAAATCGCTTCTAAACTTCCTGTCTTCCAGTTTAAAATGCTGCCCCCTTGCTATTGGCCCTTCCACTAAGGGGAGCAGCTGCTTCCTATCTACCCCATCCATGCCCCTCATAATCTCATACACCTCTGTCAGGCCCTCCCAACCTCTGTGACCAAAGTGACCAGAGCCTATCCAGCCTCTCCTCATCGCCGAAATGCTCTATCCAGGCAACCTCCTGGTTAATCTCCTTTGTACCATCTGAGGTAAGACTCACTTGTGCTCTTAGACTTGTTTGTGATCTATCCTCCATCGCTGACTGCTGAGCAGTCCCTTAAACTGGCATAGCAAGGGGGAATTGGTGGCAACACTCAAATCCAACCACAAGCCCCAGAAGTTGGTACCCAGTGCCTTACTTAATGCAAAATGGTGTCAGTAGTGGATGTTTCTGCCTAACACCATCTTATCCAGTGGTTTCTGTTTCTAATATCAGATTACCAGCTTTCAGGGTACTTTGTTTTGTTCATCATTTTAAATGTGGGATAGTAAGATCTTCTGGTTAATTATTTGCACAAATTCTTTGGCAACATAAACATCATAAGGAAGGATACCGAAGTAAAATTGGAAGACCATTCTAAGACTGGAGATGACTATTTTGTGGCACAACCATATGATACAGGAACAGAATTAAGCCATTCAGCCCATCAGGTCTGCTCTGCCATTCAATCATGGCTGGTATTCTCTTGCCTTCTCCCCATAACCCGTGATCTCCTTACCAATCAAGAACCTGTCTTAAATACACTCAATGACTTGGCCTCTACAGCGTTCTGCAGCAATAAATTCCACAGATTAACCACCTTCTGGCTGAAGAAATTGAACCAATGCAATATATTTCCTATCTAGAATCTAGGCTCAATGCAACCCAAACTGAAGATATGGTTTGGTTTGATTTATGTAGTCACATGTTCCTAAGTACAGTGAAAAGCTTTGTTTGCGAACAGTACTGGCAGATCATAGCAATGCAGGACTTACAGATCAGTGTGTTTCAGAGATAGTAGGAACTGCAGATGCTGGAGATTCTGAGATAACAAGGTGTAGAGCTGGATGAACACAGCAGGCCAAGCAGCATCAGAGGAGCAGGAAGGCTGACGTTTCAGGCCTAGACCCTTAGGCCCGAAACATCAGCCTTCCTGCTCTTCTGATGCTGCTTGGCCTGCTGTGTTCATCCAGCTCTACAACTTGTTATCTCAGATCATAGTGTGCTTGGTCAGAGTAAGGCATACAAGGTTACACTGCACAGAAGGTATGCAAAGCAAGATCAACATTATTGAAGTTTGAGAGGTCCATTCAGCAGTCTAATAACAGCAGGGAAGAAGCTGTTCTTGAACCTTTTGGTGTGTGTGTTCAAGCTTCTGTATCTGCTGCCTGATGGAAGAGGTTGGAGGAGAGCATTACAGGGGCAGGAGGCATCTGTGATGATGGTCACCGTGTTGTTAGGTAGAAGTCAGTGGTCTGTTAGCCCAGACACATTCTGTCTTTAATGAACACAGGTCCACAGCACAAAACTGTTCCAAGTCACTTCAGTCAGGTGATGAGACAAGAGAAGCTGGGATTATTCCCCTTAGAGCAGAAATGTCCAAATTGACTCAGTCTTTTGATACAGTAAATAAGAAGTAAGTGTCTCCATTTGTAGGAGCATTAGCATCCAGATGACATAGATCTAAAGTAATTAGCTGCAAAGCTGGAGGGGAGCTATTTTTTAGGCTGTGTTTGCTGACAGGAGCATGTGCAGGAGCAGTGAAATCTCTAAGATAAATTGAAATAAAGAATTACAAAAGAAAACTAAATTTTTTTAAGGTAGAGAAAAAACTGCTAAATAAAGTAGATTTTAAGTTTTGCTTTTAAAAATCAACTTCTATAATGCATGTGTGCATTTAAGAGAAATCAGAGGTGAACATGCAGTCAGAATTTATCATCAGATGTATGCTGTTGGCAGACACTTTCAACTTTTTACATAGCACATTGTTATGCCTGAAACGATGCCTGGAGATTCAACAGTAACTCTCAAAAGAGAATTGGATAAATGCTAGGAGGGGAAAACTGTGCAGAAGTATGTGAAAAGAGGCAGGGGGTGTGGGACTAACTAGATCACTCTCTCAAAGATCCAACACTGGATATGTGGGTTGTGGAACTCTACGCTTTATTATTGTACAAGAACAAGGAGATCATGTTGAATTTGTTTCGCCTTAACTAGAGTACTGTATCCATTCTGACATCAGGCCGAGACTCATTTATGTATGCATTCTGTTCTCTGCCAGCCAATCTTTAATCCGTCTAATATGGATGCAGGCACAGTTTCAAAGTTTAAAAGACACTTAGATAAGTACATGAATAGGAAAGATTTAGACCAGACATGAGGGACTAGTTTAGTTTGCGATTATGTTCGGCATGGACTGGTTGGACCAAAGGGTCTGTTTCCTTGCTGTGTGACTCTGTGACTCTACGTTACCCTCTACACTTTTAATTTTTCACTACAACCTTTGATGTAGCACCTTATCAAATGCCATCAGAAAATCTAAGTACAGTATATCTACAGGCTCCCCTTTATTCACTGCATTTGTTACTCTTTGAAAGAACTCCAATTAATTGGTTAAATGTGATTTTCCATTCACGAACCCATGTTAACTCTTCCCAATTATTTTGTGTTTGATTAAGTGCACAGCTATGATCTCTTTAATGTGTGATTCAGACATCCAGCTAACTGCAATTTCCTGTTTTATACCTCCCTCCATTCATGAAGAGAATTTCAGGTTTCCCGAGATATAGGAGCTGTCTCTCTGGTTTGGAAAATTGCCATGTTATTCTGTATTTAAGAAGGGTGAAAGAGAAAAAGCAGGGAATTACAGATTGGTTAGCCTGACATCTGAGGTGGGGAAATTGTTGGACTCTACAATGAAGGATGAGGTAACTGAACACCTTGAATATTTTCAGTTAACCAGGGAAAGCCAGCGTTCACTCATGATGGGTAGGTCATGCCTGACAAATCTCAATGATTTTTTTTGAAGAGGTAACTAAGGTAGTGGACTGGGGAATGTCAATGGATATTGTTTATCTCGACTTCCAGAAGGCATTTGATAAAGTCCTACATATGAAACTGTTAACTACTTTAGAAGCCCACAGAATTAAGGACAAATTACTGCCATGGCTGGGAAATTGGTTGAGTGGCAGCAGACAAAAAGGAGGGATAATGAGTATACACTGAAATTGGCAAGCTGTTAACCGGTGGTGTCCCACAAGAATCTGTGTTAGGGCCTCAATTATTCACATCATTTGTTAATTACTTTGATTACAACATAGAAAGTCATATATCCAAATTTTATGATGACACAAAGTTAGGCAGCATTGTGGACAGTGTAGATGATAGCATAACATTACACAGGGATGTTGATAGACTAAACGAATAGTAGATGCAGTTCACTGCAAGCAAGTGTGAGGTTATCCATTTTGGACCAAAGAAGGATTGATCAGGGTTCTTTCTAGATGGTACGAAGGTAAAAAATAAAGTGGATGTCCAAAGAGACTTGGAGTTTCAGATGTAGAGATCTTTACAATCAGGTACAGGTACAGAAATCTAATAAAATGCTGGCCTTCCTATCTGGATGACCGGGGTATCAGGATGCAGAAGTTATACTGCAGCTATACAAAGACCTGGTTAGACCCCACTTTCAATATTGTGAGCAGATCTGGGCACCACACCTTAGGAAGGACACATTGGCCTTGGAGGGAAATTAACATAGGTTTACAAGAACGATGCGTGGACTTCAAGAGTTAAGTTGTGAGGAGGGATTATATCAACTAGGCCTGCTTTCTGAGAAGGTTAAGCGGTGATCTGTTCAAAGTCTTCTGGATATTAACAGGAAAAGGCAAGATAGATAAAGATAAACTATTTCCACTGATTGGGGATTCTAGAGCTAAGGGGCATAGTCTGAGAATTAGGGACAGACCATTCAGGAGAGATGTTAGGAAGCACCTCTACACACAAAAGGTGGGAAAGGTTTGGAACTCTCTTCCACAAACAGCAGTGAATGCAGGATCAGTTGTTAATGTTAAGTATGAGATAAATAAAGTTTTGTTAAACAATGTTATTAAAGGGTGGATCTAGGGTAGGTACTTCAAGTTAGGCCATGGATCAGCCATTGAATGGTGTATCAGGCTCGAGGGGCTGAATGGCCTACTCCTGTTCCCATGTTCCAATGGCTTATAATTGCATCTCTGCCGTCTCATGGAACTTTGCATGAATTGAGGAATTTTTTGGGAAGTAACACCAAGGCATCTGCTACCTCATTCACAACCTCTTTAATTGTGGGGGCAGGGCGTATAAAGTCGCTTGTGTATATCATGAGTTTAAGATACGGGTTGCATGAGTGAGAGCTTTAAGAAGTTAAAATCATTTGACAGGATAAATTGAGACAAATTATTTCCCCTGGTGAAGAAACTAAGAATTGAAAGGGTACAACCCTGGAACTTAAGCTCAGCCATTCAGGAGTGAAACCAGGAACCACTTTATCAGACTAAAGGCAGCAGAAAGTCTGAAACTTTCTGACTATAAAGGCCATTAATGCTGACAGTCGACTGAGAGATTTCAGCACAGAGCCAGATCAGTCTTTGTGAGACTAAGAGCAGAAAAGTTCAGAAACACTCAATAGGCCATGTGGCACCTTTAAATGTGTAACAAAGTCCGTGCTTCATCACTGATGTCAACCTCATTCCTCTCTCCACACTACTGCATGACCAGTTGAATCTTTCCAACAATTTTTGTCTCATTTCATATTTACAGCACTCATAGGATTCTGCTTTTGTACAGTTTCAAATCCTTTAATTGTCAAAATCAAGGGAGCATCAAATCCTCCCGAAATCACCGATCTTGCCTGTTCTCTGTCTGCATTCGAATTATCGCTACAGCGGGTCAGTTAGTTCAGTTGGCTGGATGGCTGGTTTGCAATGCAGAGTGATGCCAAAGGTGTGGATTCAATTCTGACAGTAGCAGGTCTTACCATGAAGGACTCTTCTCCTCGACCTCTCCCCTCACCTGAGGAGTCGGAACCCTCAACCATCAGCAGTGGTCTCTCTCTCTCTCTCTAATGTCTCAGCTGGAGTTCTTGCACAGACTGAGTAGCTTTCCATCTTAGTGCATATAGCACCAGACACCCTAATCCAGAGGTCCTGCACCCAACCCAGGCCTCCATCATTTTTGCGAGAGAGGGGATAACTTGGCTGAATTGTACTTTGTACATCTGTGGTTCATGGAGGCGAGTGAGCATGCTAAAGGACAGCTGCCTTCAGTCAAGTCTGATCTTCACTCGTGTCATGTCCAAAGTGTGAAATATGCACTTTAGACCCTGTAGGAGATTGTTGAAATGCAGTTGAGCGCTTTGCAGAGATAAGACACACTTTTAGATATGGTCTCAGGATATCTTTAGGAAAGGTAAGGTGCCATTTGGAAGAGGTGTGTTTCCCTTTGGGGATGGTCCTGTGTATTTTGGGATTGTTAAAAATAGACATGAATGATTATAACTCATTGGAACTGTCAAAGGGAGCTATCAAAGGAAGCTGTCAGGGCATTTAAACTTCCTGCCCTTGAAAGATTGAAAACTGTGTCTGCAGTGTTTAAAAAAAAAAATCCTTGCTATTTCACTCTATCCCTTCATATAAGCCTATGAATTTCTGTTACTGACTGATTTCACAATCTGTTGTTATCACAATGGGGTGACTATCTGTTTACAGATTGATTAACAATGCCATGTGTTTATAAAATCTTTGAAGTAGCATTATTGATTTCATTGTTTCTTTTTATAAGGGATTAAAGGAAGTTAGTCAAAAAACTTGCTAATCAATATGTGTGTTAGTTTTTAAATTTTGAATGAATTCATAAATAGACCCTCAGCCACTTTATGCTATAGAATAGTTTTTTTTTCATAAAATCCCTACAGTGTGGAAGCAGGCTATTAAGCCCATTTGTCCACCCTGACCCTCGAAAGACCATTCCACCCAGACCCATCCTCTACTCTATCTCTGTATTTCCCATGGCTAACCCACCTAGCCTGCACATTCCTGGACAATATGGGCGATGTAACATGGCCAATCCACCTAACCTGCATATCTTCAATACGTGGGAGGAAACCGGGGCACCTGGAGGAAACCCGCACAGACAGTCACCCAAGGCTGGGATCGAACCCAGGTCCCTGGTGCGGCAGCACTAACCACTCAGCCACCGTACTGCCCTATTCATTCTTAGCATAGGCCCTTGGTGAATACCAGGTGAGTTGGAATTGAGGGTGTAAGGGCAAAGGGTGGGGGTTGGTGGGCATAAGTTGACACTGAGTTGTCATTGGGGCTATAAAGGGTGTGTGTTCATCAGCTTACATGGGTGGTATGAGGGAAAGTCTGTGTGACCTGAGGTGGCATAGGTTGGCATATTAGGAGGGTGTGTAGAGGGTGAGAGACATGCAGATTACTAGTTGGAGCACTGCTTCACATTGGAGTTTGTTTCATTTTGTTTTCACAGCAACAACACAGTGCCAAAGCGTGGAGGCTGGTCTTTCAACCAGTCGACCTCCACAACCAACTGCTCCCATAATCTTTCAGGGGGATGGCAGTCACTACAGGGACATTGCTCCCTTCGAATGAACTCCATGGACACTATCTCCTGGAGTGGGTTTGCAGATTCGGGAACTATCCTGAATCTGCCTGGAGCAAAAATTCAAGGCCTCCTATCTGAGGGGTCGGGAGGCGGGTGGGAGATCACATCCTGGAATTGTTGTAATGAGAAAGTTGTAAAGTGCCTAATTGAATGGTGAGAGGCTGTTCCTCCAGCTTATGTGGAACATCTTTCAAACAGTGCAGGGAGTGGAGGAGAGGGAGGTCTACTGATAGGTCACCATCCTGAAAACACTAACTGTGTTCCACTCTTCACTGACTCTGCCTCATCTGCTGAGCACTTGCAATTACTTTACTTTCATTTCAGATTTTCAGCATCCACAGTGCTCTCCCTTTATATTAAATTTTTGTCAGGATGGAAAGATATGGAATAAAGGCAGGATAATGGTGTTGAGGAGTGGATAAGCTGAGACCTAATTGAATAACAGATCTGGCCAGAGGAGTTGAATGACTTCCTTCTGTATCGAACTTACTGAGTGAGGTGATCTTTGTCAACACACTCTCAAGAGTCCTGCTCAAAGGAAACAGAGGCATTTATCAGAAAGGAGGTTTGAAAGGATCAGCACATAGTGAGGGTGGTGAAACTCAATGGGTTGACTCATGCCTGACTTCTCCAGCATTATCAAAGCTTAATAATAGAAGCAGCTAGCGCACAGCTCTGCATGGGTGGTTCAAATTTACATTAGTGCCCAGCAGAAAGGATATTTTAGAAATTACATTTGGCCTTTTCTTTCTGCAAGACATTGTAATCCTGCTACTAGCTTTAATTGTTTGCTCTGATTTCATTATGTATAATGAAAAGGCAATTTGCAAATCTTACCCTTCCCCCAACCTTTTTGGAATGTATCAAAGGCCATACTAAGAATGGTGTGGAAACAGTGAAGAAATTGTATGCAGACAATGCATGTGGTATTAATCTAAACTAGCATCATTGTCCTTACAGACCCGACTATGTTTTTGGGTTAATTAATTTATAACAGTCACCACACTCCAAAGGAAATTCATTGTATGAAGCGCAATAAGATGTGATAGAATGAGTACAGTGAGGGGAATGGAATACATGTCTCAATGTAAAAGTCTACACGACATTCTCTGCAACCATCAGGGAGCACTTTGAAATGTAAGGTGTGTTGGTTGAACTATACAGGCAGGCAATGCTCACACTCTCTCACACACACAGCGCCATGTTGATTAGCAAGTTCATCTGTTTTGCCAGTGATGCCAAGTTTCATTGAGCTTGTGTTTGCCGACCTCACATTGGCTTCCAGTCCAGTAACACGTCAAATTTATAAATCCTCTGTTTTCAAGTGCCTCAGGAGTTCAATTCCCCTGATTTCCGTTACCTCCTCCAGCCCTGCAAACCTCCAAGATTCCTATACTTTTCCAATACTGGCCTCTGATATATCTATTCCTAATTTCCCTTGCCCCAACAATGGGGTCAATGCTATCCATTTGATGGGTTCTAAATTCAGAATTTCCTCCCTAAACCCCTCTGCTTCTACTCTCCATCCTCTTTAAAGTCACTCCTTAAAACCTAACCACTGGATCAAGGCTTTGGTCACCTGTCCTAATATGTGGCTCAAAATCAAATTTATCTTCTGAATGTGCTCCTGTGTAGTGCCGTGAGATTTTTCTATGTTACGGATTCCATGGTTTGATTATAAAGGTTTTATCATGTGAGCTTGTGGGGAGGTGGTGGACCAATGGTATTCTTTTTTGACTATTAATCCAAAGATCCTGGTAATATTCTGGAGACCTGGGGTCAAATCCTGCTATGGCAGATGATAGAATTTGAATTTAATCTAAGAGTCTAAAGCCATTGCTGATTGTCGGGAAAAACCCATCTGGTTCACTAATGTCCTTTTGGAAAGGAAACTGCCATCCTTACCTGGTCTGGCCTCCATGTGATTCCAGACCCACAGCAATGTGGTTGACAATAATGGATGGGTAATAAATGTTGGCCTGACCAGCAACAGCCACATCCTGTGAATGGATTTAGAAATAAAATTGATGACAGGACAACATCAGAGACAAATAGAGATAGTACAGAGATAGAGAAGTAGAGATAGAGACTGCCGATGCTGGAGAATCTGAGATAACAAAGGTGTGGAGCTGGATGAACACAGCAGGCCAGGCAGCATCAAAGGAGCAGGAAAGCTGACGTTTCAGGTCTGGACCCTTCTTCAGAGACAAATAGGTCCCTCATTGAGCTGGGCTTAATGTTCTGGAGACACTTTCCAGAAAATGCACCTTAGGTGGGTAGACCATGCCTCCTAAATTGATGCCTGCAGAATTCTCAAGTGTATCTTCTCAGTGAAAGTGTTACAGGGCCAACAACATGAAGCTGGTCAGTACACACAACTGTAGGATGCTCTAAGAAACATGCCTTATAAACATTGGCATAGCAGAGCCCCTCTCTTGGGGAAACTCTGCAGCCAGCTGGCCATGTGGAGGATCTCACTAAGGGCGGCTGGAGTTGGGGATGTTTCTGAGGGAGGTTATCTCATTTCCTATCATTTGACAGTGACTACCATTTGTCGATCATCCGCGGATCGCAGCGGTTCAGGAAGGCAGCTCACCACCAGCTTCTCTGGGGCAACTAGGAACGGGGCAATGAAATGCTGACCCAGCCAGTGTTGCCAAAGTCCCATGAGTGAATAATAAAAAAAAGACACTTCACAGGAAAGCATTGTATTGGAGATAACACACTTTGAAGCATCTGGTGGTCATAAAAGGCACTATATAAATGCACACAGTAGCTACTTATGTCCACCTTCTTGAGAGCAGTTAGGGACATGCAACAACTGCTGACCATTACAGCGATGCCCACATCTCATGAGAGATTCCTTTCTTTGAAAAATTGTCTTTCTTTCTTTCTATTATTTGAATTGATGCATGTCTAACTGTGCAGAACTGGCACTGCACTGAAGTATCAATTGAGATGATTCATTCAGGCCCTGAACTGAGGTTTGAATGCACAACGTTCTTGTCTCAGAGCCAAGCTGATTCATACAGGAAACAAGAACGACAAATTGTTTCATCTCAGGGGAAGAAAGCTACGAGAGATTTTGTAAAGCAGCAAACACAGTAGAAAGGTAGGATAGCATAGATATCTTCTAATGCCTTGGGTGAAGCGGTAGAGTCAGGTTATTTTCATCTCTGCCACAACATCAAGCCCAGTCCCTCGTTGATAAAGTCCCATGTGAAGTACAGATGGTTGTTATCCTGTCCCTTTGTTCTCATCCATTCATTCAGTATGAAATAACTGGTCCACATTCATACAATGTTACACAATTACATAACAGGGGAAATTGAAGCTCCATAGCAGATTACAGGCCAGAAGCTAAAAAGCCACCATCTCCATCATTAGTCAATGTTTGACCTTTTTGCCTGATGGTGGGAACAGCATATTGCAGGCAGTGACAGGTTACAGAATTAATGAGGCTGTGTGCATTAGCATGTTGACCACTCTCTCAGACAGCCATGTGTATACGTCCTGCTTTATAGATCGGAGCTCATAATGCAGTCTGACCCCTCACTGCAGTCATCATCATCAGCAGTCCCTCGCAGATAAGGATAACTCTCCCACTCTGAGGGTGAGTCCATAGGTTGCTGTGCAGACCAATACTGCTACCACAGGCTCTGTTATACTTAGGGCAGGTGGTGGTCACAGGAAGGTGTGGATGGGGCTTTGGTGTGACAGCGCGCTCCGTTCGCTATATCTGCCTGGTTTCCACTTTTTCCTGACTGTGCTCAACGCCTTCCCGGATGCTCCTCCTCCACTTCGGGGCCAGTGATTCCCAGGAGTCTGTGGGAATGCTGCACTTGAGGGTATCCCTGAAGTGCTTCCACTGTCCGCCTGGGGATAGCCTGCTGTTTCGGAGCTGGGAGTAAAGCACCTGCTTGGGGAGTCTCGTGCTGGCCATGTGGACGACGTACCCAGTCCATCGTAGCTAATCCGGGATGATCAGTGTCTCAGTGGTGGGGATGTTGGCCTGGTCAAAGACATTGGTGTTGGTTCATCTTTCCTCTCAGCGAATTTGCAGTATCCTGCCCAGGCAGCACTGCTCCAGCCCCTTTCTGGGCATACTGTACTTCACAAATAATGTGCAGCTCATACACCGTCTGCCGATGGGTGGAAAAGATCCTATAAAGAAGAACTGGGGAGTTCTCCTTGGTGTCCTGGTCAATATTTATCCAACAATCAACAATGCAATAGCAGAAGAACTGGTTTTTATCACATTGCTGCTTTAGAGAGTTGGCTGTGTATAAATTGGTTGTCCTATTTTCTACATGGCAACAGTGACCTCAAAAGTATTCCTTTGGTTGTATTCAAAACATTCAGGGATGTTCTAAAGTTATGAAAGATGCTGTAACAAGTCATACAACTCGTTTTATTTATTTGGAGGATTTTATTCAAAATGACAGACAAATATTATTGATACACTCAAACTTTACAATGCAATTGCACGTTAATAGCTTTCAAATTTACACAGTAGCCATTATTTTTTAACTCATCCATGGGACGTGGGCATCAATGGCTAGGCCAACATTTATTGTCTACCCTTAACTGCCCAGGGCACAGTTGAGAATATATCACATTGCTGTGGGTCTGGAGTCACGTGTAGGCCACACTAGGTAAGGGTGGAAGATTCGTCCTCCCAAAGGACATTAGTGAACCAGATAAGTTTTTCCTGGCAATCAGCAAAAGTTTCATGGTCATCATTAGATTCTTAATTATTCAATTCGAAAGTCCATATCTGTCACAAATGTGGATCCCCAGAACTTCCCTAGAATGTGATTATTTATAGTCTAGTGCTAGATATGCCATCGCCTCCCATTATGCTTCAATGCAGAGGATAACCTAGAGTCATAAAGTCATACAGCACACAAACAGACGCTTTGGTCCAACCAGTCCATACTGAACATGATCCCAAACTAACCTAGTCTCACCTGCCTGTGCTTGGCCCATATCCCTCCAAACATTTCTTGTGCGCGTACTTACCCAAATGTCTTTTAAATGTTGTAACTGTACCTGCATCTACCATTTCCACTGTATATTCATTCTACACACAAAGCACTCTCTATATAAAAAAGTTGCCTCTCACATCCTTTTCAAATCTTTCTCCCTTCATCTTAAAAAATGCCCCACAGTCTTGAAATCCCCCACCCTAGGGAAAAGACACCCACCATTCAGGTTTTAGCAAAGATCTGTAGCTCGGGTTGTGGGTGAGGTTGTTGACTTGCTCACCGAGCTGGCTTGTTCTCGTTCAGACGTTTCATCACCGTGCTAGGTAACATCATCAGTGGAGCCTCTGATGAAGTGATGTTATTCTACTCCACTTGGAATTTATACTGTCTGGTCTGTTATGGTGAGTAGTGTCATTTCCAGTTTTGTTCTGTTTGGGTTTGTATATGAGGTCCAATTCTATATGTTTGTTGATTGCATTATGGGTGGAGAACCATGCCTCTAGGAATTCCCGTGCATGTCTATGTTTGGCTTGGGCTGCTATGGTTACTTTGTCCCAGTTAAACTGATGGTCTTTGTTGTCTGAATGTGTTTTTATTAAGGAGTGTTTGTTGTTCTGTTTTGCTGCTGATGTTTGTGTATTCTGATGGCTAGTTTCCTTCCTGTCTGTCCGATGTAATGTTTGTGGTACTCTTTGCATGGTATTTTGTAAACCACGTTTGTTCTGCATGTCGTGGGAATGGGGTCTTTAATCCTTGTGAGTGTTTGTCGTAGAGCGGCTGTGGGCTTGTGGGCCACCGTGATTCCTACAGGTCGTAGGAGTCTCATTGCCATTCACCATATCTATGCCCCTCGTGATTTTACAAAATTATTTAAAGTCACCCCTCAACCTCCTACGGTGAAAAAAGTCCCAGCCTATCCAGCCCCTCCCTATAACTCAAACCTTCCATTCCTGGCAACATCCTGGTAAATCTCTTCTGAACCCTCTCCAACTTGATGATATCCTTCCTATAACAGGGAGATTGGAACTGCACACAGTATTCCAGAACAGGTCTCACCTATGTCCTGTTTGAATAGGCTGTCGGACGTATATTTGAACTCGTATATGTGCGCATTTAAATATTCCTAACGTGTTTACCTGTTTAGCTGAAACAATAGACTGATGCCAATCCCCTCACTACACTCTAACGTAATGATAAACTCCATCAAGTATAGTATAGAGATAGTAAGAACTGCCGAACTGGAGTCAGAGATAAAACAGTGTGGAGCTGGATGAACACAGCAGGCCAGGCAGCATCAGAGGAGCAGGAAAGCTGGTGTTTTGGGTCAGGACCCTTCTTCAGAAATGTCAGCTTTCCTGCTCCTCTGATGCTGCTTGGCCTGCTGTGTTCCTCCAGCTTCACACTGTTATCAAGTATAGTATATCCTATTTTTACACCATCACAAGTGGTCTTGCATTTCTCAACGACTAGATGCCAATAAATTGAATATGCCATAGCAGTATACGGTCTAATAACGAATTTCCACTCTTGAAACTCGACAGCACTATATTATCAGCACCATCTAGGAACGTGTCTAATTGTTGTGGGGAGAAATACAGTCTAAGTTACAGCATGTTGTGGGACAATCAAATTGGCTGTAAAACTAAAGTGGTTTTCAAAGTATTCTTAGTTAAAAACTTAAGGCACAAGTTATTGGTGGAAAAAGGAAAGCATAATATAAACCATAATATAAAATTTGTATTTAACAAAAAAAAATTAGACGTTCAACATAAAAACTACAACATAAAAGATATGTAAACTATAGAATTCAAAATAAATTAAATGTATAATATAATGTGAACAATAAAATTAAAAGTATAATATATAATGAAGATCATGCCTTTGAGGCATCCAAAGGCACTCTGCAATCGCTTAAGAACTTTATATTGTGTCGTTATTATTTTAATGCGGTTCTGTAGGTGCCAATTTGCAGACAGGAAGTTCCAGCAATTTGATAAGGGATCAGATCATCGATTTTCAGTGATGTTGCTATAGAGACAAATATTGCCAAGGGAGGACTACCCTGATCTTCCATGAATCGTAGCACAGATTCTCTTACATTGAGAGACGGTGGCACGGTGGTAATATCGCTCGACTAGCAAGTCTGAGGCTGAGTCTAATATTTTAGGGATGCATTCAGCAGCCAGTACAATTTAAATTCATTCCGTAAAAAAATGGGATTCAAAACTATTTTCAGTAATGCTGTCAGGAGGCCGTCATTGATATCAAAAAATCCCATCTGGTTCACTAATCCCTTTGCCTGGTCTGGCCTATATGTGACTCCAGACCCACAGTAGTGTAGTTGACTCTTAATTGCCCTCTGAAGTATCTCTAGCAAGTCTCTCAGTTCAAAGGGTATGTAGCAAATGCTAGGCTTGCCAGACACACCCAGGGCCCAAGTAAGGATTTTTAAAAATCCACCTGAAAAGGCATATCATTGAAAAGATAGCACCTTTGATAGCTTGGCATTCCCTCATTACAGCACTGGAAAGAAAGCACAGATTTTTGTTTTGAGGTATGAACAGAGAAATGTTCAGTTCAGAGGCAAGACAGCAACCCACTGAGCAAAGTGATTTCTAAGAATCCTTCTAAATCTAGGGTTAGAAATGCTGAACCGCAGTGGAACCCATGGGCTAAATTGAAGGCAATTTGAAAACAAAAACTAATTGAAGTCTTGCTGATGAGAATCTCCCTTCAGACCCTGTGCTTCACTAGGCAATGCACTGGCTTCCTCATGGAAAAGTAATGGCTTGCTTTCTCTGAATTGATTCTGATAAAGCAGTCATGGAAGGAAAGAACAAAACACTAGCCAAATTGCCTCTGTAGTAGGCATGTAGCTGCATCTGAACAAAACAAAATATAAGACTGAAAGGAAAGATGAAAAACGCCTTGAATATTGAGTTTAAACACATTATGCACTTTACAGCCTGCTAGCTTTAGCACTGAGTTCAACTGCTTCAGATCTTAACTACCACTTCCATTTTCTCTTGGACATTTTGTAGCCATTTATACCTGCTCTTTCGTCCTTTCCCTCGCTCCCTTTGCTCTGTCTGTGTGTTTTCTTCAAAGCTGTCTGTCTCTTTACATCTTGCAATTCAGATGAAAGGAAACATTTCTCCTGTTCTCTCCACGGACCTGCGGAGTGCTCCTAGCTTTTATGCTTTTGTTTCAGAATTACAGTCGTATTTCGCTTTTTTTTGTTGTTTTGAGAAAAGGTGGATTTGCCTTCATAAGCAAACAGAAGGAAGTTTCAGGAGGTGAACAGATCAACTCCTTATCTGTCAGTAGGTAGCTAAGTAGCTACCAGATAAGTAGCTATCTGTTCTATATGGAAAGGACAGTGGAAGTTGTTACATCAATGAACATTTATTCTTGAAAATAGGTTTATTCACAGATTGTACTATTGTCTGCTTCCCACCCACCACCTGTTTCCCTACAGTCCCTCTTTACTTGAAAGTAACTCAAAACAAAATTTAAATATGACGGCCTCTTAAAACGGCATTATAACAAAGATCTAATCACAAACAAAAGAATACAAAGGTTAAATTTGGTCTTGGATGAGTGATTATGGAATACAGCTTCTGTAGTGCCCACCAGTCACAGGAAGTCTGAATCAGAACAGTAGATCCCATTGTGCTCCCTGTCCAAGAACTCACATGCAGGGAGATAGCCAAAAAGGGGCAGACAGTCAGGTATAAGTCTCTCTTTAGATGTCCTGAGCTTATAGAATCCCTACAGTATGGAATCAGGCCATTCAGTCCATTGAATTCACACTGACCCTCTGAAGAGCATCCAACCCAGAACCACCTCCAACCCTATCCCTGTAACCCTGCATTTCCCATGGCTAATCCACCTAGCCTGCACATCCCTAGGTACCATGGGCAATTTAGCATGGCCAATCCACCATAGCCTGCATATCTTTGGGCTGTGGGAGGAACCCAGAGGAAACCCACGCAGACACAAGAAGAACGTGCAAACTCCACACAGACAGTCACCCAAGGCTGGAATTGAACCCAAGTCCCTAGTGTTGTGAGGCAGCTGTGCTAACCACCACAGTCCTCTACGTATTTAATTGAACAATCACCTTCAACGCTGTACCGTTAACAGAAGGAGACACAAGAGGTCCTTCCATAGTGAAATGAGCTATTTATTTGAAAATAGAACTCTGCAGGAAAACAAAAGTCAGTGGTATTCTATGTCTACAAATATTTTTAAGGCAGTAGTAGATAGATTCTTGATTACCAAGAGGATGAAAGATTATGGGGGTATGTAGGAACATAGAGTTGAGATTAAAATCAAAACAGCCATGATCTTATTGAATAGTGGAGGAGGCTTGAAGGGCAGAGTGGCCTAGACTTGTTCCTTGTTCATATGTTTTGTAATCCTGAGAAAAAAAAACAATAAATCTTAGAAATGAAGAGATTTTTGAGGTATAGTCGCTGTCATAATGTTGGAAATTCAACTGCCAACTCACACACAGCATGCTCCCATGAACAGTGTTGTGATAAATGAGCACATAATGTGTTTCTCCTTGGTGTGATGTTGACTGAGGTGTGAATATTGGCCAGCACCTCCAGTGATCTTCAAAATAATGCAATGGGATCTTTTCCATCCATCTGAGCAGAGAAAGGAGGCCTTGGTACAAGATCTCACCTGAATGATAGGACCTCCAACAGTTCAGCATTCCCTCAGTACTGGACTGGAATAGCAAACTTGATTTTTATGCACAAGTCCAGCGTGAGACTTAAATCAGAACCTTGTGACTTGAAACTTGATGTGAGAATTCGACCAAATAAGCTGACACTAAATGTCAGCAATTTATATTTATGTGGGATCTTCAACAGAATAAAACACCCCGAGGCAATTCACAGGAGCATCATAGAACACTGAGCTACACAAGGAGACTTCAGTTCAAATGACCCAGCTTGGACTATGAGGTAAGGAGTGTATTGAAGGAGGAAACTGAGATTGAGAAATGTACAGAGAGAATTTCAGAGTTCAGGGCCTAGTCAGCTAAAGACAGAGCCACTAATTCTGAGGGAATTCCAGAGATTAGGGCCCAAACAGCAAAAAGCCACCATCACCAAAGACGTCAGGGAGAGAGAAGAGGCCAGAGTACCAGGAATGCAGAGACACTGGAGATGTTCAGGGTTTGAAGAGCTTACAGAGATTGGGACAAGCAAGGTTGGGCTGTCAAGGGGTGAAAAGTGCCACTTGACATCTCTGTCCTTCCACGATTATGTAGGTTACATAGAAGGCAGTTCAGCCCAACACACCTACTCCACCGTTCACCATGACCAAGGCTACTCCTCTATCTCAATGCCATATTCCCATTTGCTCTCTGTACCCCGAGATGCCTTTAATATCTAAAAATGTATCAATCTCATTCTTAAAGATACTCATGTCAGATCTCCCCAAAACCTATTGAATGTATTCAACTTATCTAATCCTTTCATTACTTATAAGACCTCAGTTGAATCTCCTCAAAACTCCACAACCAAATGGAATCCAAATTGCTCATACAGTGTGGCTGAATGTATCTGCTATCATTATGAGAGTGGAATGTGATTAATAGGAATTCTGCAGTGGTTTTGAAGAGAACAACAACACCTCACCCCCATGATGACGAGTCGAGTTTTGTTTTGTTTTCCGAACTCTGTAATTTCAGACCTGTAAAATTAAACTGTCACAAATAACAAATAAGCTGCAGGTTCACAAAAGGTATCGAACAGCCTGAAGATTATAAGGAAAGGTCAGAGATAACAGTTTAATCTGGATAAATAGCAAATCCTGATCACCACAGAATGATCAGTTGACATAACAATTTATGCATCAACTCATTCCCTGAGTGAAAATACCCAATTTCAGTTGGTAATGAAATCAGCCCTGATCAATGGAGGAACATTTCATCGCTGGATCACATCAGTGAGATTGTGACAGCATCGATCTAGTGATTAAGACTGAGGTTATAACATCACTTTTTCCACTGCACGTTGACATCTCAGTACTCAGGCAGAATTTCATTACACGTGAGGAGAGATAGATGGTGGCATAGTGATGTTGGTGGGTCAGTAACCTCCCCACACCCCCCAGTTCCCATATCGGCTGAAGTCACCATGGAAGTCCCACTTTCTCAACCTGTCCCCTCGCCTGAGGCATGGTGACCCTCAGGTTAAACCACCACCAGTTGTCTCTGTCTAATGGGAAGGTGATGGCCTAGTGGTATTATTGCTGGACTGTTAATCCAGAGACCCAGATAATGTTCTGGGTCCGCAGTTCTTTTGTTTCTTTTTCATTTACAAATCCAGAGTCCCAGGCCAATGCTCTGGATGCATGAAAGCAATTCTCACCAGAGTGAAATATTGAATTCAGTCACTAAATTCGGAATTCGAAGCCAGTCCCGGCGATGATAACCATGAAAACAATCATCAATTTTTGTCGAAATAAAAGGACCCCCACTAACGGCCATCTCTTCCTCACATAATACGAGGGAATAAGTCGATAAGGATACTCATCGGAGGGTCGGTGTGGACTTGTTGGGCCGAATGGCCTGTTTCCACGCTGTAAGGATTCTATGATTCTATGATCAAGTATTACGTCAACTGATAATTCTGGGTTAATCAGGATTCAGTAATCATTGTTATCTCTGATCTTTTCCAGCAATCTTTTGGTCAGGTCTAAGTGTGCCTCCAGGCCCAAGCAGTGAGTCTGTTGGCCCCAAGTGGCCTAGCGAGTTACTCAGCGCATGGCAATAAGGTGAATGGTAATGAGACTCCTATGACCACCAGGAATCATGCCAGTGAGACACACATCCCATGAAAGAATAAAGCGGGGGAACAAAAAATAACAACCATGAGAATTTTTTCCCATGTAGAAGACGGAATTATTGGTGCTTTTAAGGAGTGGCTTGATATCATAGAATCATAGTCACAGAGTTGTACAGCTCGGAAACAGACCCTTCGGTCCAACTCATCCATGCCGACCAGATATCCCAAATTAATCTAGTCCCATTTACCAGCATTTGGCCCACATCCCTCTCAACCCTTCCTATTCACGTACCCATCCGGATGCCTTTTAAATGTTGTAATTGTATTCACCTCCACCACTTCCTCCACCACAGCTCGTTCCGTACATGTACCACCCTCTGCGTGAAAAGGTTGGGTAGGTGAGAGAAGGGAATGCCTTCCCCTTGTTCTTAGGGAGCCCTCAGCATCCAGAATGACGTTCTTCCACCCTGAAGATGTAAAGGTAAAATCACCGTGGTCTGACTGGACCATAGGACTGCTCTCTCATTAGAGAGAGAGAGAACTGGTGCTGGTTTAACCTGAGGGTCACCACGCCTCATGTGAGGGGAGAGGTTGAGAGGGACGGTCCTCCATGGTAATCTCAGCCATGCATCACTCTGCATTGCAAACAGACAACTGTGTTAACCAATCTTCACCGGAGATGTGGTGCTGAGGTGACTAAACACTCTAATGCCGGAACCACTCACCTTACCACAAGAGGGGGCAGGTGGACTATGCTGAAATGGAAGAGGGAGGTTCTCAGGTTTTTGCCCATTCCTTCTCCTGTTTATGCTTGGTCTCCATCAAGGCCTTTCAGAGATCCTGGAATTGGCCAGCACCTTTGTTTAAGCTTTTTCACCAATGTGGGAGGTCCTGAGCTAGAGATTCTCACGTGTCGTTTGGGATATTGCTTTTTTTTCCCAGGAACGTTTGAGGATGTCTTTAGACCATAAGACCACAAGAAATAGAAGCAGAATTAGGCCATTTGGCCCATCAAGCCCATTCGATCATGGCTGATAAGTTTCTTGACCCCATGCTCCTGCTTTCTCTCCGTAACACTTGATCTCCTTACTAATCAAGAATCTATCTATCTCTGTCTTAATTGTACTCAATGACTTGGCTTCCACAGCCTTCGCTGGGAATGAGTTCCACAGATTCACCACCCTCTGGTTGAAGAAATTCCTCCTCATCTCAGTTCTAAAGGTCGTCCTTTCACTCTGAGACTGTGCACCGGGGTCCTAGTTTCTCCAAGAAACATCTTCTCCCCGTCCACTCTATCCAGGTATCTCAGTATCCTGTAAGTTTCAATCAGATCCCCCCCACTCATCTTTCTAAACTCCATTGAGCACAGACCCAGGGTCCTCAACTGCTCTACATCTGACAAGCCCTTCATACCCAGGATCTTTCTTATAAACCTCCTCTGGACCCCCTCGAATGCCAGCACATCCTTCCCTTGATATGGGGCCCAAAACTGCTCACAATATTCCAAATGCGGTCTGATCAGAGCCTTATATGGCCTCATTGTTGAGATTTGTCTGTGCTCCTGCTAACCGTTTCCCGTGATGAAACTTATTAGAATCCCTACAGTGTGTAAACAGGCCCTTCGGCCCAACAAGTCCACACCTCAGAGCATCCCACCCAGACCCATCCCCCTATAAATCCACCTAATCTACACATCCCTGAACACTATGGGCAATTTCCCATGGCCAATCCACCTAGCCTGCACATCTTTGGGCTGTGGGAGGAAACCGGAGCACCTGGAGGAAACCCACGAAGACACGGGGAGAATGTGCAAACTCCACACAGACAGTCGCCCGAGGTTGGAATCAAACCCAGGTCCCTGGCGCTGTGAGGCAGCAGGGCTAACCACTGAGCCGCCAAGCCGCCCCTAATATAGAAGTGTTCTGTCAGGTTTGCAGACAATGTCCATTACAGCTGAAGGGAATACAGGGAGATTGGGGTCATGGGGAACCTCATCTGGAATAAAAGCAACTGGCAATTCAGGAGCAGTGAATTGAACAAAGATAGATCTTGTCTTAATTTTTTTTTTAATTTTCTCTCAACTATGCCTTCTGTAATCAAATAGGGGCCATGGTATGGTGACGTAAACATTTTCCGCTGTATTTTCTATGTATAAAATAAAAGTGACAATAAATTACTATTCCATTCTGCTATTGAGTTGGGAGACTTGGGTGCTACTGGCAAGGCTGGCATTGACCACCATTCCCTAATTCATAGATGCAGGCCATTCAACCCATCATGCCCACATCAACCCTCTAAACATCCTCCCCAACACTATACCTCTGCGATTCTCATGGCTAATCCACCTAACCTGCACTTCTTTTGGACAGTGGGTGGAAACCAGAGCACCTGGAGGAAACCCACGCAGACACGGGGAGAACGTACAAGCTCCAAGGGTGGGATCAAACCCAGGTCCCTGGCGCTGTGAGGGGGCAGTGCCATCCCAATCTTTTCTTAAAGAAGGGATTATTTATTTTATGTGAGTGTCATGGGGCAAAGCCAACATTTGTTACTGTATTTTTGGAGCAGGGTATTATTGATGTATGTATGGTACATTGCTCCACGCCTAATGATGAAGTAATTCATGGCGACACCATATACAAGGAAGAGATGGGCACCCAGGCTGAGCCCTCTGGAAGCTAAGATGACAGGGCAATGGTGGCAAGAGAAGGCATTGCAGTTTCTTGGGTACTTATGGACGTGTTAGAGTCTTTTACTGAAGAATGGGATGGACGACTGCATGGAACACTGTGATGAGATTAAGGATGAGCAGGAAAGGGGACAGATCTGAGTCACAGTCCCGGACAATGTTGGTCACTAATGTGTTATCCAGCATCTTGCATTATCCCAGGGCTCCCAAAGCACTTTACAGTCAATGAAGATGCTTTGAAGTATTTTGTCACTGCTGCAATGTTGGAAATGTGGCAGCCAATTTGCACACAAACAGCAATACGATAATGATGATGTAAACTGTTTTATTGATGTTGTTTCAGAGATAAATATTGAACTCTGTTCTTTGAACCAGTGCCATGAGAATTTTTTTTTTAATTACTGAGCTGAAAGAACAGGCAAGGCTTAAAAGTTACCTCTAAAGACCTGCCCCACTGTGTGTACCGCACTCCCTCAGCCACACTGTGTGTACAGCACTCCCTCAGCCCCACTGTGTGTACCACACTCCCTCAGCCCCACTGTGTGTACAGCACTCCCTCAGCCCCACTA
>NC_063341.1:70644825-70650539 GCF_021869965.1 Rhincodon typus
TCAGCCCCACTGTGTGTACAGCACTCCCTCAGCCCCACTGTGTGTACAGCACTCCCTCAGCCCCACTGTGTGTACCACACTCCCTCAGCCCCACTGTGTGTACAGCACTCCCTCAGCCCCACTATCTGTACAGCTCTCCCTCAGCCCCACTGTGTGTACAGCACTCCCTCAGCCCCACTGTGTGTACCGCACTCCCTCAGCCCCACTGTCTGTACAGCACTCCCTCAGCCCTAGACTGATGAATCAACTTGGGTTTGGTGTTCGAGTTTATGCAGTGGGACACAAGTGTGTAGGCTTCTGCCTCAGAGACAGGACTGCCACTTTGGTTTCATTGAGCCACAGTTAAGTCCACCATGGAGTGTGGCCGAGTGTGTCTCCTGAGCACAGGAGAAAAGCCACACCAAAGGATGATGAATTGGGAATATTGGGAGAGGTAGGGAGCTCAGACACAACATGTTTGAAGATAGCAAGCTATAAAAATAACCTTTTTTTCCCATTTCCTGCATCAGACATTGGAATCATTAGCAAGGTCATCATTTGAGGCCCATCCCTAATTTCTCATCTGAGGCATTTTAAGGGACAGCTAAGAATCAACCACATTGCTGAGGGTCTGGAGTCATGCTTAGGCCAGACCAGGTAAGGACAGAAGATTTCTTTCCCCAAAAAGTACTAGTTAACCACATGAGTTTTTGCAACAGTCAACCATATTTATAATGTCGCCATTAAATGGGGTGGTGTGGTGACTTAGTGGTTAGCACAGGTGCCTCACAGTGCCAAGGACCTGAGTTCAATTCCACCCTCAGGTGACTATGTGGTGTTTGCATATTATCCCTGTTTCTGCATGGGCTTCCTCCCACAGTCCAAATATATACAGGTTAGATGGATTGGCTATTTTCAGGGATAGGGTGGGATGCTTTTTGGAGGGTTGGTGTGGACTTGATGGGACAAATGGCCCACTCCCATTCTATAGGAATTCTATGATTAAGCCTTAATGATAATATTTGCCATTATTTTAGCTTTTTATCGATTTCAAATTCCACCATCTGCCATGATAAGCTTCAAACCTATTGCCCTGGAACTTTAACCTGGGGTCCTTAGTTACTAGCCCAGTGACATTACCACAATGCTACGACCTCGGCCCTAAAATATTAAAATCTGAAAGTATGTTTGGTAAAAATGTTGCTTCAAACAGAAAGCTAGAATCTAATTTGTTATTTTCTGCATTAGTGTCAGCTAAAAATAGATTTTGAGCCAATTTTTCTTTGTCTATTTTCTAAGGCCCATTCGCTTTTGTTCTATCAAGCTAACTCACTAACCTAATTACTTATGTCAGAGAGAGAAGTAGGTGGTGATATTTTACAGTTCACTCAGGGATCCTGAATAGCTGTGTCAACATGCACTTTGCGCGCGCACACACACACACACACACAGTCCTCAGTCATGGATAGTGATGGGAGAGTCCCCAACTCTTTCTTTCAATGACTCGGCCTGTTTGGTCACATTCAGAATGCACCTCTGCTCCGTCACCAAGTCCTGGGGTAGGTCCCAAACCCAGAGCTCCTGGCTCAGAGATAGGGAACACCACCAACTACTCCACAGGACATCCGTGCACTTCTAGCAATAACCAGACATGGATTTTGTTATAACGCAGTTGCAGATTCTCTTTAGTCTTGCATAGTTCCATAAGTAAGGAAGATTCTTGATGGCAGTACAACGAAGGTTCACTGGATTGGTTCATGGGATGTCTCAAAGAGCAAGCAAGGACTCACTTCTTGCCCATATACTCTAAACCCACGGGTCCAGATGTTCCCACCTTATTTCTAACCCTGATCTATTTTTTGCTATTTGTTTGTGGGATGTGGGTGTCACTGGCTGGGCCAGCATTTCTTGCCCATCCCTAGTTGCCCTTGAGAAGGTGGTGGTGAGCTGCCTTCCTGAACCGATGCAGTCCACCTGCTGCGGGTCGACCCACCATGCTATTAGGGAGGGAATTCCAGGAGTTTGATCCAGCGACGGTGAAGGAACGGCGATATATTTCCAAGTCAGGATGGTGAGTGACTTGGAGGGGAACTTGGAGGTGGTGGTGTTCCCATATGTCTGATGCCCTTGTCCTTCTAGATGGAAGTGGTCATGGGTTTGGAGCAATGAAACACACGCTTAACTTTAGAGACGTTCTCTGTTGAAACCTCTGAACCGGGAGCCTTCATGGCTGAAGCAGTCTAGAACAGGCCACCAGGAGCAGGGCAGATTGGCATTGACACCATGCCTCTTTAGTCAGGTGTTAGAATTTCCTCTGGCAAAGTGGTCAGCTATTGTGTCAGAACTCTCTGAAGACTGGAACTCCGGGGGCAGTCTGGATATTACATGCTTCGATCCGTTCTGGTGGTGGGTGGATGTAGACTAAACCTGTTGGCCACCACTTTCCCATTCCCCCGTGAGTTGCCCCAAATCTTTGCTGCCCTGCCCGATTCCTGAATCTAGGATCTATACTGCCTCCTTTGCAGGTCAGCCTGCCATTCCCAGCACAGAACTCTGACTTGCTGGGACTCTCCGGTAGATCCAATTGACCAACTCCATCGAGGGGCAACCGGCAATAATTTAGCCCGCCCACAGGAATACATGGGTCCTTCCTCGTTGGCAAGACGTAACGAGTGAAGTGCCACAGGGTTCAGTCATAGGACCACAGCTGTGTACAATCTATATCAATGATTTGGATGCGGGGATAGAAGCTACTATAGCCAGCTTTGCAGATGACACTAAATTAGTAAGTTGCAACGAAGAAATAAGAAATTTACAAATGGATGTAGATAGATTAGGTGAGTGGGCCAAAAATGGACAGATGGAGTTAAACATGAATAAATGTGAGGTTATCCATTTTGTCCATGGGAATAGAAAGGCAACTTATTATCTAAATGGAGAGAAAGTACAGAGTGCAGAGGGATCTGGGTGTCCTTGTACATGAATTGCAGAAAACCAGTATGCAGCTACAGCAGGTGGTAAGGAATTTTGACATTTATTACTGCAGGAATAAATTGTAAATGTAGGGAACTGTTGCTGCACCTAAAGTCTTGCATATATCATCTCCTTCTAGGCAATAACTGGGTAACCAAGCTGATGCAGGGGTGGCGAGTCCAGGAGGTGAGTCCCAGGCCAGGGCAATGTTGGGGGGCAGTGGGTCCCGGAGGTGAGTCCCAGGCCAGAGCAATGTGGGGGGGCAGTGAGTCCTGGAGGTGAGTCCCAGGCCAGGGCAGTGTTGGGGGGCAGTGAGTCCCAGAGGTGAGTCCCAGGCCAGCGTGGGGGCAGTGAATCCCAGGGGTGAGTCCCAGGCCAGCATGGGGGCGATGAGTCCTGGAGGTGAGTCCCAGGCCAGCGTGGGGGCGGTGAGTTGCAGAGTGGAGGCCAACGCAGGGGATGAGAGTTCCAGACCAGAGGCCAGGCCCTGGGGGTCTGGAAGCAAGGCCTCTCGGTTTGAAGCTCAGTGCAGTCGAGAGACTGAGCCCAGGTGGTCTGAAGGCTTGGTGCTGGTATGGACTTGGTGTAAAGACTAAAATTCGAGTACTTTTTAAAAAGAAAACTTCTTCATTCTTATGCTGAACTTTTATTTATGATTCTTTAGAGTCTGTAACACATACTTAAGTATCTGTACCTTGGTACCCTGTCTCTAAGATGGCACCAAAGCAGCGACATTACAATCTTTTCACTGCACTCATTGAAGTGCAGGTGACAATAAAAGGCTAATTTGATTCTGAGTTTACCGGGACTCCTGCACTGTTCCCCTGTGCAGTTTCCAATGTCAGCACATTCTCTGGGAATCTGGGCTGTGGTGGATGGGGAAATGAGGGACGGAGACAAGGAGAATGTCCTTTCCATGCAGTGAGCTGTTATGACCTGGAATGTGCTGCCTGAAAGGTGGGGTGGAGTGGCTAACAACGTAAAGCAATTATGAGCAGCTCTCTGAAGGGAATCGGATGGAAAGAATTTGCAAAGACAATGCAATGAATTAAGAGTGCTCTGTCAGAAAGCTGACACAGTTATGAAGTTGAACAGGCTGCTCCTGAGCTGACTGATTGTATCTTTACAGTGCAGTTGCTTTCAGGGAAAGATCAATCAGGTTCTTGCTGTTAATGATTACCCAGTCACTCTTGCTTATAGCTTACAGCTTCCCCCATGTTACACCTGGAGGTTAAACACATCCCAGTATGTTTGCAAGACAACAAGGTGCAGGGCTGGATGAACACAGCAGGCCAAGCAGCATCATCGGAGCATCACATCAGCCTAGACCCTTCATCAGAAAAGGGGGAGGGGAAGGGGGTTTTGAAATAAATAGGGAGAGAGTGGGAGGCGGATAGAAGAGGGATAGAGGAGAGGATAGGTGGAGAGGAAACAAACAGGTCGAAGAGGCGGGGATGGAGCCAGTAAAGGTGAGTGTAGGTAGGGAGTTAGGAAGGGGATAGGTCAGTCCAGGGAGGACGGACAGGTCAAGGGGGCGGGATGAGGTTGGTCGGTAGGAGATGGAGGTGCGGCTTGAGGTGGGAGGAGGGGATAGGTGGGAGGAAGAACAGGTTAGGGAGGCAGGGACGAGCTGGACTGGTTTTGGGATGCGGTAGGGGGAGGGGAGATTTTGAAACTTGTGAAATCCACATTGATACCATTGGGCTGCAGGGTTCCCAAGCGGAATATGAGTTGCTGTTCCTGCAACCTTCGGGTGGCATCGTTGTGGCACTGCAGGAGGCCCAGGATGGACATGTCGTCTGAGGAATGGGAGGGGGAGTTGAAATGGTTCGCGACTGGGAGGTGCAGTTGTTTGTTGCGAACCGAGTGTAGGTGTTCTGCAAAGCGGTCCCCGAGTCTCCACTTGGTTTCCCCGATGTAGAGGAAGCCACACCGGGTACAGCGGATGCAGTATACCACATTGGCAGATGTGCAGGTGAACATCTGCTTGATGTGGAAAGTCTTCTTGGGGCCTGGGATGGGGGTGAGGGAGGAGGTATGGGGGCAGGTGTAGCACTTCCTGCGGTTGCAGGGAAAAGTGCCGGGTGTGGTGGAGCTGGAGGGGAGTGTGGAGCGGACAAGGGAGTCACGGAGAGAGTTGTCCCTCCGGAAAGCAGATAAAGGTGGGGAGGGAAAGATGTCTTTGGTGGTGGGGTTGGATTGCAGATGGCGGAAGTGTCGGAGGATGATGCGTTGGATCCGGAGGTTGGTGGGGTGGTACGTGAGGACGAGGGGGATTCTTTTTTGGTTCTTATTGCGTGGACGGGGTGTGAGGGATGAGGTGCGGGAGATGTGGGAGACACGGTTGAGGGCGTTCTCGACCACCGAGGGGGGGAAGTTACGGTCCTTGAAAAACGAGGACAACTGAGACGTACGGGAGTGGAATGCCTCATCCTGGGAGCAGATGCGGCAGAGGCGAAGGAATTGGGAATAGGGGATAGCATTTTTGCAGGAAGGTGGGTGGGAGGAGGAGTATTCTAGGTAGCTGTGGGAGTCGGTGGGCTTGAAATGAATATCGGTTTCTAGGTGGTTGCCCGATATGAAGACAGAGAGGTCCAGGAAGGGGAGAGAGGTGTTAGAGATGGTCCAGGTAAACTTAAGGTTGGGGTGGAAGGTGTTAGTGAAGTGTATGAACTGTTCGAGCTCCTCGTGGGAGCACGAGGCGGCGCCGATACAGTCATCAATGTAACGGAGGAAGAGGTGGGGTTTAGGGCCGGTGTAGG
>NC_063341.1:70655539-70699793 GCF_021869965.1 Rhincodon typus
CTCCCCTCCAGCTCCACCACACCCGGCACTTTTCCCTGCAACCGCAGGAAGTGCTACACCTGCCCCCATACCTCCTCCCTCACCCCCATCCCAGGCCCCAAGAAGACTTTCCACATCAAGCAGATGTTCACCTGCACATCTGCCAATGTGGTATACTGCATCCGCTGTACCCGGTGTGGCTTCCTCTACATCGGGGAAACCAAGCGGAGACTCGGGGACCGCTTTGCAGAACACCTACGCTCGGTTCGCAACAAACAACTGCACCTCCCAGTCGCGAACCATTTCAACTCCCCCTCCCATTCCTCAGACGACATGTCCATCCTGGGCCTCCTGCAGTGCCACAACGATGCCACCCGAAGGTTGCAGGAACAGCAACTCATATTCCGCTTGGGAACCCTGCAGCCCAATGGTATCAATGTGGATTTCACAAGTTTCAAAATCTCCCCTCCCCCTACCGCATCCCAAAACCAGTCCAGCTCGTCCCTGCCTCCCTAACCTGTTCTTCCTCCCACCTATCCCCTCCTCCCACCTCAAGCCGCACCTCCATCTCCTACCGACCAACCTCATCCCGCCCCCTTGACCTGTCTGTCCTCCCTGGACTGACCTATCCCCTTCCTAACTCCCTACCTACACTCACCTTTACTGGCCCCATCCCCGCCTCTTCGACCTGTTTGTTTCCTCTCCACCTATCCTCTCCCCTATCCCTCTTCTATCTGCCTCCCACTCTCTCCCTATTTATTTCAAAACCCCCTTCCCCTCCCCCTTTTCTGGTGAAGGGTCTAGGCCCGAAACGTCAGCCTCTCTGCTCCTATGATGCTGCTTGGCCTGCTGTGTTCATCCAGCCCTGCACCTTGTTGTCTCGGATTCTCCAGCATCTGCAGTTCCTACTACCCCAGTATGTTTGCAGTTGATGGCCGCCCACATACAACCAGCATTTCCTGTAGCAACCACCTCCCCTCCAGGAAACAGGACTTTCAGGAGACAATGAAAAATGCTTTCTTTACAAACGATAAGAAATTTAACCTTCCCAGTTGCAGCAGCCCACACATCAGTAATAGAGTTACCGCTATCATTTGAGGGAATTAGCTATCGCATGAAATAAATTAGTCTTTGGCGACTGTTATTGATAAATTCACAGCTTCAGAATGTGATAATTAACTTTATCAAAGTGTCAGTCCTGGCTCAACGAGTAACACTCCAGAGATTTGAACATGTAATGTAGACTGTTATGCACAGAGCAGCCCAGAGCAGGAGACACCAACCTTGGATAAGGTGTTCAGGCCAGACTCTCTCAGGTAGGTAGAAAAGATCCCTGGGCATTGTTTGAAGACAAGAGGAGGGAATTCTGCCAGGTGCTGAGGCCAATATTTGTCCTTCAAACCACATCACTAAAAGCAGGCAGACAAGTCTTTAGCTCATCACTACTTGTGGGTCATGTAATGCATAAATTGGCTGACTATACTGTGACTGTCACCTCGCTTCAAAAACATATTTTCTTGCCTGTGAAATCATTTGGATCACGCTGAGGTCAGGAAATGTGGTAAAGAAATGGAAGACTTTCTCGTCATCCGTCTTTTCCTAAAGGGGGATCTGATTACCAATTTCATTTGATGAATACAGGCTATAATTCCAATGTCGATCAGTCTAACGCTTCCTCCATAGAGCTGAGTTTATACTGCCTCTGTCCTAAACATGCACTAAATCCCATCCAGCCAACACCCTGACTCCCAATGGTGTCTTTTCTAACCATGTTGGAAATTCTCATCCTTGTTTTTGGAATTGCTACGACCTTGCCCCTCCCCAGCTCTGTAATCCCCTCCAGCTCAATAACTGAGAGGCTTGCACTCCTCCGATGGCCTTTTCCCTAACCCCAACATTTCCTTGCTCCATCCTCGGAGGGTCTCCTGGGATTGCAGTTCTATTCTGGAATTCCTTCCTCAAACCTCTCCACTTTTTCCTTTAATCCATGAAAAGATCTTGCACACCTGCCCTAATATCTTTATCCAAGGAAAGATGTTCTGGCTACAGATGGAGTGCAACTTAGGTGTATCCGACTGATTCCTGGTAGGACTGACATATGAAGAGAGGCTGGATCGGTTTAGACTATATTCACTGGAGTTTAGAAGAATGAGAGGGATCTGCTATAAATCTACAAAATGCTAACAAGATTGGGGTGGCACGGTGACTCAGTGGTGACTCAGCCTCACAGCGCCAGGGACCCGGGTTCAATTCCAGCCTCGGGCGACTACCTGTGTGGAGTTTGCACATGCTCCCCGTGTCTGCATGGGTTTCCTCCGGGTGCTCCAGTTTCCTCCCACAGTCCAAAGATGTGCAGGGTAGGTGGGTTGACCATGCTAAATTGCTCATAGTGCTCAGGGATATTTAGGTTAGGTGGGTTAGACATGGGAAATGCAGGGGAATGGGTCTGAGTGGGATGCTCTTCGGAGGGACCATGTAGACTTGTTGGGCTGAAGGGCCTGTTTCCACACTGTAGGGATTCTATGGTCTATAAGATTAAGCAGGGTAAACACATAAAAGATGTTACTGATGACCAGAGAATCCAGAATCAGGATAAATCACAGTGTTAGGACACAGGGTAAGGCCATTTTGGACAAAGATGAGGAGAGATTTCTTCACCCAGAGGGTGGTGAGCCTGTGGAATTCTCTGCCTCCGAAAGCGGGTGAGGCTAAATCACTGAATGTTTCCAAGAAGGAGTTAGATACAGTTCTTAGGGCTAAAGGTATGAAAGGGTATGGGGAGAAAATGGGAGCAGGAGGCCGAATAGGATGATCAGCCGTGATCAGTTTGAATGGCAAAGTAGGCTTGAAGGGCTGAATGGCCTACTTCAGCTCCTATTTTCTACATTTTTATGTTTGCTAGGCATCCGGTGTCAAATTCTGTCAATAATGGGAAGCATCTTGAGCCATTTTGTTACATCAAAGGTGTGCAGATTGGTGCTACGACGGATACAACTGCAAGATTCACACCATTATACGAAATAAAAGTGGCAGGTCAGTCAGAGCAATCTGCTCTGCCATTCAATAAGATCATTACTAATCTATTTGTGTTTCAAATTCCACATTCCCATCCACCCCTCATGATCTTTGATTCCCCTTTTTCACAAGAATCCATCAAACTCAGCCGTTAAAATATTCAATAGCCTAGTCTACACCGCTTCTTGACAGAGAGTTCCAAAGTTCTCTGTGAGACGAAAAATTCTCCTCATCTTTGTCCTTAAAGGGTGACCCCCAGTTCCCCCCAGTTCTGGATTTGTCCAGCTTGATCCATTCAGAATGTGCCACATTTCAATCAATTCCCTGTTCATTTTCTACACTTGTGTGAAAGCAAGCCCAGATTATCCAAAGCCTACCCTCACAAGACAACCTGCTCATTCCAGGTATGAATCCAGTAAACCTTTTCTGAACTGCCTCCAACACATGTACATCCTTCCTTAAATAAGGAGACCAAAACTTTTTGGGTCACTCACAATCTTACAGACCTTCTAATCACATTTCACAGGAATATATAAATTTAGGAACACACCTGGACCTTTAACCAAGCTGCTTTCTCTTCAGGGTGACGATGGAGCTCCGTCATCAATCTCTTGGAACATCTTTCCCATTAATCACTAACGTGCCAAGTCGAAGTTCTCGGCTTTTCTGGCGTTTGATGTGTCAGCCACAGCTCAGTAGGTAATTCTCTCAGCGCTGAGTCAGGCAGTGACATGTTCAAGCTCCATTGCAAACACTTAAACACATGCGATTAGATCACAGGGACACGTACAGGCAATTCAGCCCATCGGCTCTGCCCTTTGAGACAACAAGGTGCAGAGCTGGATGAACACAGCAGGCTAAGCAGCATCATGGGAGCAGAAAGGCTGACGTTTCTGCTCCTATGATGCTGCTTGGCCTGCTGTGTTCATCCAACTTTGCACCTTGTCGTCTCGGATTCTCCAGCATCTGCAGTTCCTACTATCTCTGGCTCTGCCCTTTCATTCAGTTAGATCATGGCTAGTTTGTACCTCAGTACTATTCACCTGCTTTAGCCCCGTGTCCTGTCATACTGAGCAAACAAAAACAAATTGCTGACGGTATTGAAAGTTCAAAGTGAGTTGGGGAGATGGTAACATAGTGGCAATGTTACTCCAGAGAGTACCAATGGTTAATGTTCTGGGGGATGTCAGTTCAAATACAAGCATGAGAGCTTTTGAAATTTAAATTCACTCGATTCACCTGGAAGTGAAATCAGTTCTGGTGACCATGACAATTGCTATGAATTGTTGTCTAAATCCTTTTGGTTCTCTGATGTCCTTAGAGAAAGGAAATCTGCCATCCTTACCTGGTCTGGCCTATATATGACTCCAGACCAACAGCAATGTGGTTGACTCTTAACTCTCAGAGTCATAGTGACGTACAGCACGGAAACAGACCCTTTGGTGCAACTCGTCTATGCCGATAAGATATCGTAAATTAATCTAGTCCCATTTGCCAGCGTTTGGCCCATGTGCCCCTAAACCCTTCCTAATCATGTACATGCCTTTTAAATGTTGTAATTGTACCCATGTCCATTACCTCCTCTGGCAGCACATTCCACGCAGGGACCACCCTTTGCACAAAAACATTACCCATCAGGTCCTTTTTAAATCTTAATAAAACTGGAAGAAATGTGGATGCTGTAAATCAAGAACAAAAACAGAAATTGCTGGAAAAGCTCAGCAGGCCTGGCACATCCATGAAGAAAAAAATCAAAGTTAACATTTCGGATCCAGTGACCCTTCCTTGGAACTGATGGTAGCTGGGAAAACATTGGTTTATATGTAGAAAATGGGGACGGGGATAGGGTAGGGAGTAAACGATAGGATAAAGGATACAGCCCGAAGAGAGAGAAGAGCAGTTAGACAGACAAAGTAGTTGCTAACGATCTGGCTGGGATGGTGAATACCTGTTAATGGGGATTGTTGGTGACTAACATCAGGTAGTGTGTAATGGCAGGTTATGTGGTAACAGGGCCTGGTGTGTGGGGTAGGGGGCTGGGACATGGGAGAGTTTAAGCCCTAAAATTATTGAACTCAACATTGAGTCCGGAGGGCGGTAGGGTCCCCAGGTGGAAAATGAAGTGTTGTTCTTCCAGCTTGTGTTGAGCTTCACTGGAAAACTGCAGCAAGCCTGAGACAGAGATGTTGGCCAGGGAGCAGGGTGGTGCATTAAAGTGGCAGGCAACTGGAAGCTCAGGGTCTTTTCTGCAAGCAGAACGTAAATGTTCTGCAGAGCGGTCACCCAGTCTACGTTTCGTTTCCCCAATGTAGAGGACACCACATTGTGAGCAGCGAATGCAGTAGACTAGATTCTGGAAAGTGCAGGTGAAGTTTTGCTTCACCTGGAAGATATGTTTGGGCCCTTAGATACTGGGGATTTTTTCCTTCACAGATGCTGCCAGACCCTCTGAGCTTTTCCAGCAATTTCTGTTTTTGTTCCTTTTTAAATCTTTCCCTTTTCACCATAAACATGCAGCATCTAGTTTTGCACTCCCCTACCCGTCTCTTCTGAAATGGCCCTGGCCAACTGCTCAGTTCAAGGGCAATTAGGGATGGAGAAAGAATGCTGGCCTTGCCATTGATACCCACACTCCATGATAGAAAGAAAATCAATGATGCCCTTGTGTGAAGCTGTGCTTTCTATTTTAAATGGCCCAGTTATCAGATGGCATCCCTCATGTTTCATTACTGTCAGAAGAAGGAAATCGTTTCTCTATTGAATTCTTTCAACAATTTATTCACTCTGATCACATCACCCCTTAATCTTATATAGCCAGTGGATTTGGGAGGAGGTGGAACACAAGCCATGTTTATGAAACCTATCCTCCTAACTTAAATTTTTAGGTCAGAGGATCATCCAGATGAGGCTACATCTCACATCTTAGGCACAAACCCAATATATCGCTCCTGAGTTAAATACCCACATCATGCCCTTGGATGGGGCTTATCCAGCGGGAAGCATGTTTCCTCTTCTTTGTATTTCCACCCCAGAAAGAAAGTGAGAGTTTAATGAGCAGAGATGTTGCGAGTGAGAGAAACGTGAGGAACATATAAACTGAAACAGTAAAAAGGCTCAATGGGCAGGGAAAGTTTGGGATGGAGGTATAAGTAAATGTAGGACAACAAATAAATGAAGCTATAGTGTACGATCTCAGCTTGTGTAAATACAGGCATAGAGTACTAAAACAAAAGAGGTCATCCTAAACCAACTTTCAAACTATTAAGGAGGCCACAGTCAGAAGATGAGACTGCAAGAAGGACTTGCATTTAGATAGTGCCTTTCACAACCTCAGGGTTTTATTTTGGCGATTGACAGCCAAGATCTTGTGCAGTTCTATGGGAAGGATTTCAAAGCCAAATTCACAAACGATAATTCCAGAGATGCAAGGTGATAATTCTCCAACATCCCTAGTCCTGTGAATTGCCAGAGCCCTATGACCATAAATGAATGTGTGTCTCATAACCTTGTACAGTTTGTGTAGCCTAATAAATTCTTCCAATGTTGTCATAGAAGTGGAAAATCATCATGTGATTCTCCTATTGCTGGTCAAGATACCATTGTGCAAATATGCATTTTTCCCTCAAGTGGTAAGATTACTGCAATCTTTGTACGAGTAAAGCACTTAAATTTATAGTGGTAGCTTTGTTAAAACTGCAATGTTTGCGCATTCCTCTGTGTGTCCGTCTTCAGTTCTACCCCTGAAATGAGGTAACTGTTAACTCTCTCATCAGTAAACTAACTTAATGGTCTTCATGTGGCTATCACGGAAAATGAACTACTGTTTTTATGGCCAATTCTTTGTCCCAGTCCTACTGGGGTCCTTTTTTTGATACATAGATAACTATCTTTGCTGTTACCTGCTCTCACCATGTATTGGAAAACTTCATCAACTTGCTTCCAAGTTCCATCCTTCCATCACTTTTACAAAATCCATCGCTGATTCTTCCCTCCCTATCCCTTCCCACTGTCTCTCCATTTCCCTTTGTTTAGGCTGACCATAAATTTTTGTTATATAAAAACCGAAAGAAACTGCAGATGACGTAAATCAGAGACAAAAACAGAAATTGCTGGAAACGCTCAGCAGGTCTGGCAGCACTTTTGGAGAGAAATCGGAGTCAACATTTCAGGTCGAGTCACCCTTCCTCAGAAGAGTTCACTTGACCCAAAACATTGACTCTGCCTCAAACTTCATTGCATGTGCACTGACTCCTAAAGCTATCTTAACTGCACCCTCTCTCATCCGATAATGGTTTTATTCTATTTTTCCAGTTTCTGCAACTCCATCGCATCCTGGAGTTTCCCAGTGGCCAGAAACTACGTGGCCAGAAACTAAACTGGATGAGCCATACAAAAACAGTGGCTACAAGAGCAGGTCAGAAGCTAGGAACCCCACAGCAAGTAACTCAGCTCCTGACTCCCCAAAGCCTGTCCATCAATTACAAGTCACAAGTCAGGAGTGTGATGGAATACTTCCCACTTGCCTGGATGGGTGCAGCTCCAAAAACACTCAAGAAACTCGACTCCATCTGGGACAAAGCATCCTGCTTGGTTGGTACCACTTCTACAAATAACCACTCCCTCTATTACCAATAATCAGTGGCAGCGGTATGTACCAGCTACAAGATGCATTGTTGAAATTCACTGACTGTCTTTAGAAATACCTTCCAAATCCACAAACTTGACCATCTAGTCGGTCCAGGGCAGCAGATATATGGGAACAGCACCAAGTTCTCCTCTGAGCCACTCACCATCCTGATTTGGAAGTACATTATTGTTCCTTCAGTATTGCTGGGTCAAAAGTGAGTGAATTTTAAAAATCTGTTCCAATGATGCAATCTTCCAATTCTCTGTCACTTCTTCACTTTCCTCATCCACAGTGAAGGACAGGGCCCTCACCCACATCTAGCCCATTTCAATTTCAATTCTCACCCCTTTCCCTCTCTCCCAGAACCATGAAAGGATTCCCATTATCCTCACCTTCTAACCCAACCAGCCTTTGCATTCAATGAATCATTCTTCACTATTTCAGCCACCTCCAGCAGAATGCTACCATCAAACACATCTTCCCTTCCCCTCCATGTCTTGATTGTACTCAATACCTATATTCCCTTCCCACCACACCTTCCCGTGCAAACATAGGAGTATAGTGTATGAGTGGTGCAGATACACAGTTTAAAATGTGCTTTCCCTTTACAGTAGTATTTCTTGCAAATTGTCCTGATGAGTGCAAGACAAAAAGCTTTGACAAAATGTGTCTTTTTCAAATGTTATACTATCAGATGACTAAGTATTTATTATAGGGGTTAGGGATTTGGTTTATGAAGAAATGTTGAACAGGGTAGGCCTATACTCATCGGTGTTTAGATGAATGAGAGGTGATCTTATCAAAGCACATAACACTCTGAGGGAACCTGAAAGAGTCGAAACTGAGAGGGTGTTTTTCCTTCTTGTGAGGTATCTAGAACTGACAGGCTCAATTTCAAAAGATGGTGTCCTCTAGTCAAGAACGAGTTGAGGAAGAAATTTGTCTCTGAGGGTCATATATGTTTGAAACTCTCTTCCGCAGAGAGCAGTGGAGGCTGGATTGAGGAATGCATTCAAGGCGGAATGAGGAAGAGTTTCAACTGACAGGTTAGTGGTGGAGGGGTGCAGGAAACTGGAGTTGAAGCCATGATCATATTGAATGGTGCAGCAAGCATCAGGCACTGAAAAGTCTATTCCTGCTTGGAATTCTTATATTCTTATGAAAACAAGGAACATTGAGACGATAGGGGGATTTTATTTTCACAGAGGGTTGTTCAGCTCTGGAATTGTGGAATAACCTATCAGAAACAGCAATGGTAATAAAATGCTTTGCAACATTTAGAAACTAAGTGATATTCAAAAACAAAGAATTTAAGAGGGTATAAGGGAAAGATAGGGAAATAGGATAAAGTGGATATCTCTTTATCAAAGTTCAAATGCAATGGCACACATATGACCTCCTCTTCTGTTGTAAAATGTTATGACTCTCTGTCATTAATCAACTACCATCTCACAATTCCGATGCCGTTGTCAATGACAATTACCAATTTTGTAAGAAAAACACCTGCTATCTAATTAAGAAAAGGATGTGCATTTACATAGAGCCTTTTACAACTGCTGAAAGCCAATGAGGTAATGGCCACAGGTATAAAGTTGGGGAACGTTGCAGCTGATTTTGCGTGGTATGCTCCCACACACAGAAATGCGATCACAACAGGATAATCTGATTTAGTGATAAAAACAGAGAATGCCAGAGAAAGCCAATAGGTTTGGCAGCAGCTGTGGAGAGAGTAACAGGCTCTTCTTTGGAACTGGTTTTAGTGATGCTGTGTGCGGGATATAGAACAGAATCTCTAAGGTGGGGAAGCAGGCTTTTCAGCCCATACCAATCTTCTGAAAAGCATCCCACCCAGACCCAGGAACAAAAACAGAAGCTGCCGGAAAAGCTCAGCAGGTCTGCCAGCATTTGTGAAGAAAAAATCAGAGTTAACGTTTCGGGTCCAGTGACCCTTCCTCAGAACTGATGGTAGCTGGGCAAAGGTTGGTTTATATGCAGAAAATAGGGAGGGAGATGGGGTAGGGAGTAAACGATAGGATAGAGCCCAAAGAGATCTGGCTAGGGGGTGAATAGTTGTTAATGGGACTGTTAGTGACTAACAATAGGTCGTGTGTAATGGCGGGCTATGTGGTAACAAGGACATGGGAGAGTTTAAGCCCTAAAATTATTGATATTGGGTCCGGAGGGCTGTAGGGTTCCCAGGTGGAAAATGAGGTGTTGTTCCTCCAGCTTGCATTGAGCTTCGCTAGAACACTGCAGCAAGCCAGAAACAGAGATGTTGGCCAGGGAGCAGGGTGGTGTGTTAAAGTGGCAGGCAACAGGTAGTTCAGCGTCTCGGCCCGAGACGTCAGCCTTCCTGCTCCTCTGATGCTGCTTGGCCTGCTGTGTTCATCCAGCTCTACACCTTGTTATCTCAGGTAGTTCAGGGTCTTTTTTGCGAGCAGAACATAGATGTTCCACAAAGCGGTCGCCAATCTATGCTTTGTTTCCCCAGTGTAGACGAGACCACATTGTGAGCAGTGAATGCAGTAGATTAGATTGTGGAAAGTCCAGGTGAAGTATTGCTTCACCTGGAAGGTATGTTTGGGCCCTTGGATACTGGGGAGGGAGGAGGTAAATGGGCAGGTGTTACACCACCCAGACCCATCCCCATACCTGATAACTCTGCATTTCCCTGTACATCCCTTGGCACTATGCACAATTTCCCATGGCTAATCCACCTGACATGCACATCTTTGGACTGGCCCACCCAGACACAGGGAGAATATGCAAACTCCACACAGACAGTTGCCCAAGGCTAGAATCATACATGGGTCCCTCGCGCCATGAGGCAGCAATGCTAACCACTGAGCCAATGTTGTCCCATCAGATCTCCAGGGTGAGCTGTCCTGCTTTCAGAGTAGGGCCATGAAATCTTTCCCATCCACCTGAGAGGGTGACAGCCCCTCTGTTTGGTGTCACATCCAAACGGTGTATTTTATTTCTAAAGCACACAGTCAACTGAAAATATTTACATTAGGGGGGAGAGGGTGGGCCTTGTTAGTGAAGCCAGGCATTTCGTCCACACCAGGCCTATTTTATTAAAGACAATTTGAATATGGAGAGGGAACGGAATGGTTGAACATGTGAAAGGATTGACGTGCCTTTGCTTTTGACAATTAATATATTTGCATATACACGAGAAAAATACTGGCGATGTTGGAAATCTGAAATAAAAACCAGAAAATATTAGAAACCTTCAGCGTTCACGAGGAGAGCTGCAGAATTAACGCTCAGGGACTATGACCCTTCATCATGCGTTTCCAACATTTTCTCTTTTAATTACATTCGTACAGCTCCTTATCACCTCTCTCAGCAGCTTCTCGATCATTTCTGGTATAATGAGATATTTGGCAATGCAGAGGGTTCAGGCACTGGTCTTTTTAAAGGTACCAGCTTTGGTTGTCCTTTGAAACTCAAATCAAATGTTCCACCTTTGCAAAGGTCAAAATATTGTGTTACTTTATTTTACACGGAGAGTTGTCTCCCTGCTGGTGTCATTAAAGCAAGATATGCAATATTGAAACAGGGTGGGGGATTGATCAAGGCTGGAAATACTCAACAGGTCCGACTGCCAAATTTCTGAGCCCTCTGTTCAGAACCATCTTCAATTTAATTAGCACCCTGATCTCTGCAAGTTTGTCAAGGAGAGGAGACAGATGCTACAAATATTTTTTGTGGGAATATGGAAAGGGGAGTAAATCGATGCGTGTGGCAAAATGGGCACTGAGACCCTGCGGATTCCCGTGGACTCCTATCAATGCAGGAGGTGGAGTCTGTAGCATGAAGCGTGGAGATGATGCTGGCGAGAGAGAGAGAGCAGTGCGAGATTTTCAGGGAGCGCACGAAGTAGCATGTTCTCTGGATGCAACCTTTGCAGAATCCCCTGCCTGAGGAAGAAAGAGCCTAATGGAAGGGTCTAAGTAGAGAGAGAGATGAGATTACAATCCCACAGCAGAGCAGCAGAATGAAGAAGCTGGTGGTAATGTGTAATTTGCATATGGAGATTTTACAAATATATATCTCGCTGTTGACTGTTTGTTGTTACTTGTTTGTTGAAAGGCTAGTTAAACTGTAGATATTGCAGCATGCAGACGGTGTTATATTGAGAAATGCAAATTAAACTTTCGATAACCGTTACAACGTTGTACAACAAATAGACCTCGATCTTGAAACTCACTTTGCATGTCTTTCTTATTGTTGTTCCCGCACGTGTGGCAAACTGTGCAATTTCTCTCTTTTATCCTCTTGCGAAGATCCTCTTATTGTGTGTGTGTGCCCGTTTTGTGCAGAGGCATCTCCTCGGAGTGTTTGTGGGTATTTCCACTTGTGGAACCCTGCTGGTTCTCTATGCATCGTCCAGCGATCTCAGAGCTGGTCCCTGGGTGTCGTTCAGTGCAGAGACCAGGAAGAGGAGAGATACAGACAGGAGTCCGGAGCCCTCCTCACTGCCACTGCTGAAGGGATATATCAATTTCAGAGACCATAAGGTAAGAGGTTGCAGGAGATCAGCAGCTGGCCACTGGCCTCCCTCTCGCTCTTTCTCTCTCTTTGTCATGTCCAGTCACATTATATTTAGTTAATAATTGGGTTAATCCAAATTGCAGTTCCTGTGCACTAGTGAAGTTGGAGCAGGGGAGACTGATATGGAGAGATTTAAGGAGTGGAGTGAATGCAGAGTGGCTAAGGAGAGATGATTCCAGTTGGCAGCAGGGTGGATAAGCACGGGACACTGGAGAACTGTAAGGGCTTTTTGTTAAAACAAAAAGACTGTAGGCATTGGCTGTGATGTGAACGCACTGCCTAAAAGGGCAGTGGAGGCAGATTCAGTGGGAACTTGTAAAGTTGAAAAGGAAACATTCTTTTACAGGGCAGTTGGGGGGGCAGTGGGGTAAGACAGGGCACAAGGAGCTAGTTGTAAGTGGGGCTGGATTCTATTGTAAGACCTTAGTGTGACCAGGTGCCCAGGAAGGGGTAGGCGTTTATAGGGAGACCCCGTGTCATCACCAGAGCTGTGTTGTTCAGATACAATGTCAGGAAGCATTTCTTCACACAGAATGTGCTGGAGAGCTGCAGTTGACTCACTTCAAACTCGCTTGAGGCTGCAAGGGAAGAGAAAGTAGGATGTATTAGTGTCTACCTAAATCAGGGCGGCACAGTGGCTCAGTGGCTAGCATTGCCACCCTCATGGTACCAGGGACCTGGGTTCAATGCCAACCTCAGGTGACTGTCTGTGTGGAGTTTGCATGTTATCCCTGTGTCTGTGTGGGCTTCCCCTCACAGTCCAAAGCTGTGCAGGTTAGGTGGATTGGCCACGCTGAAGTGTGTCCAGGGATGTGCAGGCTCGGTGGGTTAGCTATGGGGTAATGTCGGGGCGTGGGTGGTTGTCTGGGTGGAATGCTCTTTGGACTTGATGTGTTCCCACACAGTAGGGATTCTAAGATGGCAGTGCATCTTCATTCTCTTCTGCCAAGGTGCTACAGATATCAAAGTCGATTATGGCATACAGTGAGTGATCCTTTTATGACAATGCTGAGAGGGATCGTTTCTCTTAGGTGGTGGTTTCTTGGTCCATTTCTCAGTGGGTTGGTGTTGTCTTTCCCAGTCTACACTCTCTATCTCAACCTCCCCTCTCACCCGCTGTATCTACTCCATGAGCACTCTGTCCTGGTCACACTTCTGGGCACAAAATTGTGGCTCATTCCCCAGTAATGAGATACCAATGACGCATCTGGCTAGCTTTCTTTTTGTGATGTTTGTCGAGGAAAGAATATTGGCCAGAACACTGGGAAGACATTTTTGGTGCCCATCTGAGAGAGTAGCCAGGGCCTCAGTTCAACATCTCCAGTGAAGGATGACATCTCCAGTGTAAGACAGGGTGTTGTTGGGACTGGAGGGTTTGAGCTACAGGGAGAGGCTGAATGGGCTGGGGCTATTTTCCCTGGAGCATCAGAGGCTGAGGGGTAACCTTATAGAGGTTTATGAAATCATAAGGGGCATGGATAGGGTAAATAGACAAGGCCTTTTCCTCGGGATAGGGGAGTCCTGAACTAGAGGGCATTGGTTTAAAGTGAGAAGGGAAAGATTTAAAATGGACCTGAGGAGGCAACTCTTTCATGCAGAGGGTGTTGTGTGTATGGAATCAGCTGCCAGAGGAAGTGGTGGAAGCTGGTACAATTACAATATTTAAAAGGCATGTGGATGGGTACATGAATAGGAAGGATTTGGATGGATATGGGCCAAATGTTGGCAAATGGGACTGGATTAATTTAGGATATGTGGATGGCATGGACAAGTTGGACCGAAGAATCTGTTTCCATGCTGTACAGCTCAATGACTCTATACTGGCATTAGGGTAACATCTAGATGATGCCAAAACATGAAATTGACGACAGGTAGCATAATCTCTTCGTTCATTTGCATTTGGAATATGATTTAACTGCTGAAAATGATGAAGTTACAGACAACACAGAAATTATTTCCTCCATAGCAAGGCGATAAAATACTAAACTTGGAACTTGGCCATTTCAGAGACAATCGGAAAGTGCCTTTAGCACATAAATGATAGAAATATGGAACTCACTCCCAAAATGGCTGTGCGTACTGGGACAACAGAGGCTTTGAAATCTGAGTGTGATAGATTGCTGTTCGGTAAGGGAATAAGAGATTATGAATCGAAGATGGGTAAACTGCATTGAGGCGGAAATTAATCTCAATCTAATTGAATGTCAGAATGGATTCAAGGGATTTAGTGGCTGTTTCGTTTTGCAAAGAACAAAGGGAATGCCAACCACTTCTGGACATTGTTTGGAAACCATTGGACTTTGGCCGAAAACTAGGGACATGATTTATTCATTGAGGGGACGTGAGCATCCCTGGCTGAGCCAGTATTTATTGCCCATCCCTAGCTGCCTTTGATACGGTGATGGTGGTGAGCTGCCTTCTTGAACCGCTGCAGTACATATGCTCTAGGTAGACCCACAAGCCATAAGGGAGGGAATTCCAGGATTTTGACCCACTGACACAGAATGAGGAAGTGGCAAAGGTTACTCCACCTTCAGAAAAATAAAAAGAAACAACAGATCAACGGTCACATTATAGTTCTTTAAGCTCTCCTTCCACCATGTTTGTTTGACAAAGCAGTCATGGGCTATTGGGCAGAAGGGGTTCTGAGACAGGAAAGTGGATTGAAGCCCACAGCCAAGATAGTCATGGTCTTACTAAATGGTGGAGCAGGCCCGAGGGGCCAAATGGCCTACTCCTGCTTCTATGTCCTGTGTTCCTACATAACAGGAGACAGTGAATTAAAGAATTATGAGGAAAATAGATGGCACATGTTCAAAGGACATGTAAGCTAACCAAAGGCAGTGAGTACGGTTTCAGAAGAGAGAGGCCTCCTCCAGTGATCCCCAGCATTACAGGTACAAGTCTTCAGCCAATTCGATTCACTCCACGTGATATCGACAAACAGTCGGAGGTACTGGATAATGCAAAGGCATTGGGCCCTGACAACATTCCAATAATAGTACTGAAGACTTGTGCTCCAGAACTTGCTGCTCCCCTAGCTAATCTTTTCCAGTACAGCTACAACACTGGTATCTACCCAACAATGTAGAAAGTTGACTAGGCATGTCCTGTATGTAAAAAGCAGGACAAATCCAACCCGGCCAATTACTGCCCCATTAGTCTACTCTCCATCATCAGGAAAGTGATGGAAGGTATCATTAAGAGTGCTATCAAGCAGCACCTGCTCAGAAATAACCTGCTCAGTGACGCCCAATTTGGGTTCTGCCGGAGCCACTCAGCTCCTGGCCTCATTACAGCCTTGGTTCAAACATGGACAAAAGAGCTGAATTCCAGAGGTGAGGTGCGAGTGACAGTCCTTGATATCAAGGCTGCATTCGACCATGTGTGGCATCAAGGAGCCCAGCAAAACTGGAATCAATGGGTATCAGGAGGAAAATGCTCCGGTGGTTGGAGACATCGGTGATACATAGGAAGATGGTCGTGGTTGTTGGAGGTCAATTATCTCAGCTCCAGGACATCTCTGCAGCAATTCCTCAGGGTAGTGTCCTCGGCCCAACCAACTTCAGCTGCTTCATCAATGACCTTCCCTCCATCATAAGGTCAGAAGTGGGGATGTTCGCCAATGATTGCACAATGTTCAGCACCATTCATGATTCCTCAGATACTGAAGCAGTCCATGTTCAAATGTAGCAAGATCGGGACAATATCCAGGCTTGGGCTGACAAGTGGCAAGTGACATTCGTGCCACACAAATGCCAGGCAATGACCATCACCAGTAAGAGACAATCTAACCACTGTCCCATGACATTCAATGGTGTTATCATCACTGAATGGCTCCGTTATTAACATGTTGGGGATTATCATTTACCAGAAACTCAGCTGGACTCACCACATAAACACAGTGGCTACAAGAGCAGGCCAGAAGCCAGGAATACTGTGGTGAGTAACTCATCTCCTGACTCCCCAGAGCCTGTCCACCATCTGCAAGGCACAAGTTCAAAGTGTGATGGAATACTCAACAAATGCTTGGAAGAGTGTAGCTCCCAACCACACTCCAGGACAAAACAGCCCATTTGATTGGCACCGCATCCACAAGCATCCACACCCTCCTCCACCGACGCTCAGTGGCTGCCGTGTGTTCTATATACAAGATGCACTGCAGAAATTCACCAAAGATTCTTAGACAGCACCTTCCAAGCCCACAACTACTTCCAACTAGAAGGGCAAGGGCAGCAGATACCTGTGAAAACCACCAGCTGTAAACTCCCCTCCAAGTCACTCACCATCCTGACTTGGAAACATATCACCGTTCCTTCACTTTTGCTGTGTCAAAAATCCTGGAATTCTCTAAGGGCATTGTCGGTCAACCCCCAGCACATGGATTGAAGCAGTTCAAGAGGGCAGGTCACCTCCACCTTAACGATGGCAGCTAGGAACAGGTAATAAATGCTAGCCAGCCAAAGATGCCCACGTTTGATAAGTGAATAAGGAAAGGTCCTGTGTGACCTGTGGCTCAGTGGTTAGCGCTGCTGCCTCACAATGCCAGGGACCTGGGTTCGATTCCACCCTCAGGCAACCGTCTGTGTGGAGTTTGCACGTTCTCCCCGTGTCTGTGTGGGTGTGCTCCAGTTTCCTCCCACAATGCAAAGATGTGCAGGTTAGGGTGGATTGGCTGTGCTAAATTACCCATTGTGTTCAGGGATGTGTCGATTAGGGGGATAGGTCTGGGTGGGATGCTCTGTGTATTGGTATGGATTTGTTGGGCTGAAGGCCTGTTTCCACACTGTAAGGACTCTATGAAGTGAGAGACCTGGTAGATAGTATGGAGAGAACAAGGCATTTAGTGTGGTCCCACATAAGAAGCGAATGCTTGAGATCCAACAGCCATACAATAGGGGTGTGGATGGCCAAGTGGTATTATTGTTGAACTGCTAATCTAGAGACCCAGCTAAGGTACTGGGGACCTGAATTCATAGTCCCACCATAGCAGTTAGTGGAATTATAATTCATCAAAAATATCTGGAATTAAGAGTTGAAGTTTTGGAGAAAATCCCATCTGGTTCACTAATGCCCTTTAGGGAAGGAAACTGCCATCCTTACCTGGTATGGCCTACATGTGACTCCAGACCCACAGCAATGTCGTTGACTCTTAACTGTCCCCTGGGCTGTTAGGGATTGGCAATAAATGCTGGTCTCGCCAGTGACACCCTCATCCCACGAATTAGTCTATGACTGATAGACAATGGTGAGTAGTAATAAAACCAGCAGCTTGGGCAGCATCTGAGGAGAGAGAAGTTGTCTGAAGGTTATCAAAATGAATTAATTAATAATATCAATTAATTATTATTAATAACTAAATAATTATCTAAGCAATCAAGAGATCTTGATCAGTTGGGTCATGGGCTGAAGAGTGCCAGATGGAGATTAGTTTGGATAAATACAAGGTATTGCATTATGGTAGAACAAATAAAAACAAGATTTATACAACTAAAAGTAGGGCCATGGGTAGTGTTGTAGAACAGAGAGACCTGGGGCTAAGGTACATAATTCTTTGAAGTCTGTGTCACACATAGACAATGTGGTTAAGAAGGTATTTAGCATACTTGCCTTCATTGCTCAGTCCTTTGAATATAGGAATTGGGAAGTCATGTTGAGGTTGTACAGGACGTTGGTGAGGCCTCTTCTGGAGTACTGTGTCCAGTTCTAGTCGCCCTGTTATAGAAAGGATATTATTAAGCTGGAGAGGGTTCAGAAAAGATTTACCAGGATGTTGCCGGGAATGGAGTTTTGGCTGGGACTTTTTTCACTGGAGCACAGGAGGTTGAGAGGTGACCGTATAGAGGTTTATAAAATCATGAGGGGTATTAATCAGGTGAATGCCAAGTGACTTTTCCCTCGAGTGGTGGATTTCAAGACCAGGAGGCATATTTCTATGGTGAGAGGAGAGAAATTTAAAAAAGACATGAGGGGTAACTTTTTTACACAGAGAGTGGTTCGTGTGTGGAATGAACATCCAGAGGAATTGGTAGTTGCAGGTTCAATTACGATGTTTTAAAGACATTTAGATAAGTATATAACTAAGAAATGTTTGGAGGGATATAGGCCAAGCGCAGGCAGGTGGGACTAGTTTAGTTTGGGATTATGATCGGCACAGACTGGTTGGAAGAAAGGGCGTGTTTCTGTGCTGTATGACTCTATAAATACTTTGAGTCAATGACATTTACCAAAGCAGTAGGATTGTCCCGATTATTGAGGTTAAAATCTTCAACATGATTTCGAGGAAGGACTTCTGCCAATAGTATCAAATTAGGAGAAGTGTTAAATGATGGATATATATAACTCTTGACAACTGTGAACAAATCACTAATAGATCAGCACATGTTTCCCAGGTGACAGGGATGCAATGCACTAAAGAGGTATTTGTGGAAGACTGTTTCAAACTGTGTTTGGTCCCGGTAAGACCACTACACAGAGTACTGTACTGAGGTTTTGCCTTCCAGTTTTCAGACAAGCTGTTGATGACGTTACACAGAAGGACCCCAGGACTAATAAAGAGAATGATTTACAAGGACACATTGGCGATGCCGTGCCTGTTCCAGGAGAAAGCTGAAGAGGCATCATGACGATAAAGCATTTTAAACTTAAAAATCTTTTGTCAATTCCTAAAGTTGTATTGATGTCCCACATCTTGGTGCACAGACCACAATGTCACAGTTTGCAAATGAAATGAAATTTGTAAGTATTGGAAAGTGTGAGGAGGATAATGTAGAACTTCAGAAGGAGGGAGGCATGGTAGCTCAGTGGTTAGCACTGCTGCCTCATGGCGCTAGAGACCTGGGTTCAATTCCATCGTCAGGTGACTGTCTGTGTGGAGTTTGCACATTCTCCCTGCATCTGCATGGGTTTCCTCCCACAGTCCAGAGATGTGCAGACTAGGTTGATTGGCCATGCTAAATTACCCATAGTGTTCAGGGATGTGTAGATTAGGGGAGTGGGTCTGGGTGGGATGCTCTGAGAGTCGGTGTGGACTTGTTGGGCTGAAGGGCCTGTTTCCACACTGTAGGGATTCTATGATATGGATGAGTCAGTGGAATTGAAAGCTCAATAGAGGAGTGTGCTTTGGTAGGAAGCAGCTGGAGGGATGGTATAAAATAATGAGCATAGCTGTAAAGGGGAGGTGATAGGTTGCTGGACTGTTAAGCTCAAGATCCTGGTAGCATCCTGGGAACCTGGGTTCACATCCCAATATGGAAGATGATAGAATTTGAATTCAATTTTTTTTTAAAATCTGGAATTATGATAATGAATGAGTTGTTCAGGAAAAACCTGATCTGGTTCACTTATGTCCTTTAGGGAAGGAAACTGCCATCCTTACCTGGTCTGGCCTCCATCTTAACTGCCCTCTGGGCAATAAATGCTGGACTAACCAATGATGCCTACATCCATGAATGAATTAAAAAAAAGGGGATGTAGGAGCAGAGTGAGTGGGTGTAAATGCACATAAATAATAAAAGATGAGAGGACAGTAATAAAACATGCAGTATCCTAGGCTTTATTAATTGTGGAATGGAACACAAAAGCAGCAAGATGCTGTTTAAACTTGTACAAGACACAGTCTCAGCTGGAGTATTGTGTCCAGTTTTGGGAGCCACACTTTGGGAAGGATGTGAAGGAATTGGAGAGAGGTCAGAAGAAGCTGACAAAAATAATTCCAGGGATGTGACAGTTCAGTTATGAAGAGAGACTGGGGAAGAGGGAACTGTTTCCCTTGGAAATGGCAAGGCTGAGAGGAGATCTGATTGAAGTTTTCAAAATGACACGAAATCTGAAAGGATTGAGAATGACTGGACATAGACTTAAAATAATTGGTAAAAGTAACAAAGGGGAAACATTTTTGTATGAAGTGAATGCTTGTGGTTTGGAATGTGCTGCCTGAGAGTGTGGCGGAGGCAGGTTCAGTTGCTTGAAAAGGAAGAATATGCAGGATTACAAGGAGAAAGCAGGAAAATGAGGCAAGGTGAAATGTTCATTTGAACAGCTAACACAGACATGATGGGCTGAATGACCTTCTGTAAGAAATGTGATTCTGTGACAGATACAGAAAATGCTGGAGAATCTCAGCAGGCCTGGCAGCATCTGTGAAGAGAGAAACAGAGGTAACATTTCAAGTCTGGTATGACTCTTCTTCAGAACCAGATTGGAAATGTTAATTCTATTTCTTTCTCCACAGATGCTACCAGACCCCTGCTGAGTTTCTCCAGCATCCTTTGTGTTTGCTTCAGCCTTCCAGCATTCACACAATTTTGCCTTTATTCCTGTGATTCTGCGAGTAGGGCAGTCAAAGGATTTTAGAAAAACAATCTGTCCTGCCCACCTGAGAGGGGAGACTCGGGTTTAAGATCTTAAGCAAGAGACAGTACCTTGGACAGTGCAGCACTGCACTTGTCACCCTGGAGTACATCATGAGGTGAATCAACAGCCTCTGAACTCAGGATGATGACATTTCTCCCCACTGGGCCGACAGAACCTCACCCTGCACCTAGCAGCATGCTTGTAATGCTGTCTCTGATGAACACCACCCTCTCAGTCACTGCAGCAGGCTCACGAATCAGAGCTTCATAACCAGTGGACACTTAGTGGAGAACATTCACGTTTCTCCCACAGAGAACGGACACGACAAGGTTTAAAAAACGAAAGAACTGCGAGTGCTGTAAATCAGGAACAAAAACAAAGTTGCTGGAAAAGCCCAGCAGGTCTGGCAGCGTCTGTGAAGGAAAAAAATAGAGTTAACGTTTCGGGTCCGGTGACCCTTCCTCAGAACTGATGGTGGCTGGGAAAACGTCAGTTTATATGCAGAAAAACGGGAGGTGGATGGGGTAGGGAGTAAACGTTAGGATAGAGCCCAAATAGAAAGACAGTTGGACAGACAAAGGAGTTGCTAACGATCAGGCTGGGAGGGTGAATAGTTGTTAATGGGGACTGTTAGTGACTAACAACAGGGGGGTGTGAAATGGCAGGATGTGGTAACAAGGCCTGGTGTGTGTGGCTGGGACATGTGAGAGTGTAGGCCCTAAAATTATTGAACTCAAAACCACACTTAAACCACAAGGTTTAATCCTGTGGAACCTCAAATGGATTCAACCTCAGGCCAATGTCGAACACCACCCCACAACCCGGACCACATAGAAAAATACCTTTTAGGAGCAGCCTCTAGCCTGCTCCACCATTTAATAAGGTCATGGCTGATTGGGCTGTGTCCATCCCCAATAGCCATGGTCACCCATATTAATAAAGATCCTATCTACCTCTGCCCTAAAATATACGCTATAAGCCCTACTTCCATCCGTCTCTAGGGAAGCCTCTCCAAGGACTCACGCTGAAAATTCTTCCCCTCTCCGTTTTAAATGGGAGATCCCTGGTTTTCTTAAACTAGTCCTAGTGAACTAAGCAAAATCTGACCTTAACAGTGACACTGCAGTTTAATATCAGAACTTGTTGCAATGAGGTATTTCATTTCTTTTTGCCGTTGTATTCTACCCACTTTGCAGGGATTGTACTGATGGAACGTAGAATCATACAGTACAGGAGGCCTTTCAGCCCATTGAATCTGTCCTGCCAAAATTATGCTCCTACTTACAGCCATCTCACTTTCCCATATTAGGCCCTTGGCCTTGAATGTTATGACACTTCAGGTACTCATCCAAGTACTTTTCAGAAGTTGTGCAGTTTCCCACCTCAACTAACCTCCCAGGTAGTGCATTTTAGGGCCCTAACACCCTCCGGATGAAAAAGGTTTTCCTCAAATCCCTTCTAACCCTCCTGCCTTTCACTTTAAAATTAAGACCCCTGTTATTGACCCTTCGACCAAAATGAACAGCTGTTTCTATTTACCCTGTCCATGCCCCTCACCGCTATCTGGTCTCCCCTTAACCTTCTGTGCTCTGAACTTATCCAGCTTCACTTCACAGCTGATATACCGTGATAATTATAATAGCATTATCATGTTATTACAAATATAATCAGGACTCAAGGATTGGGTCAGGATGGGGATGTAAACACTCCACTCACCCGGATCGGGGAACACTGAAATTGCTGGGCACCACATTGTTCACCTTTTACCAGCTGGGTGGTTGTCTATAGTGAGAATAGACCTGCTGACTAGCCACAGTGACTGAACTCTTATCACTGAGTCTACAGCAGACACAGATACAGTGAACAAAGCCCCCACTGGTGTGAGTTTTGAGAAATCACAAATCCAGATCACCAGACCCTCCCAGGCATATGCTAACGCCAACGATGCATCATGCCTCAAATCACTCACTTATTACATCCCAGATTGTTGATTTCTGAAAGAAATCTGATCTAGTTCTCATTTTAATGACTCGATACAAACTACCCCCACCTCCCTGAGGAATCCAACCCCTAGCTTGGCCACTTGCTCATTCCAGAATTTGCCGGTTATTTTGCCGTCTAATTGCGTTGCTCTGGACAAGGTGAAACAGCTTGTCATAAATGTTATTTCCTCCCGTTAGCAACCACATCACCAGCAAATAAATTTCTGTTTTGTATCACTGTCACTTGTAACCTGACTCTACACCTGGGACCAATGCATCAAAGGTACGCAGTATATGTGATATAGAATGAAGAATGTACCCAGCAATTTGCAATACCAGGATCATTACTGGATTCTGCGATCCCGATGGAGTCTGATGCTAATTGATACGAGAGAATCTTGTTAGAGGAGTTATCATTACCATATTCATCAAGGTCTGTTTAAGGATTTGTTTAGTTCCAGGCAATTCAGATCATGTCCATGTATTTTAACACAGCGCTAACCTAAAAGAATATTTTCAACTAACACTATTTGGCTGGGTGTGAAGCAATAATTATTACTAGATTTTGCAAATTGAAACAATTTTTGTTTAAAGTATAATAACGTACTGGACTCCTTCAGATTGTCTCTCTACTTCAAGAAGTGGTTTATGTGTCCCCCCTTATTGTAAACGATTGATTGTCAAATTAGAAGGGGGTGAGGCTGTAGTCAGGCAGTGTATTTAAGAGGTGAAAGCCAGCATGGGTTCTTGCCATTGAGTCTTACCTAACTAATTTGTTTGAGTTAACGGAGGTATGTGGTTTGGTTGATATGGAGATATCTGTGGATCTTATTTGGACTCCCAGAAGTCATTCAATAAGGATCAACCAAGCAATTGTTAATAAAACCTTAGAACATTAGAAAAAGGAGCAGGATTATGCCATTAGTCTCTTGAGTGTGTTCTACCGTTCAGTGATGGCCAGTGTGAATCAAATTGTGTCCTTAACTCCACTTTCTTTCCTGCCTCCAATGAACCTTGACTTCCTTGGAATAAGATCCCTACAGTGTGGAAGCAGGCCATTCAGCCCTTTAAGTCCACACTGACCCTCTGAAGAGCATCCCACGCAGATCCACCTCCATACCCTATCCTCATAACCTAGCCTTTCCCAATTTACTAATCCATCCAACCTACACATCCCTGGACACTATGCGACAATTCAGCATCGTCCATCCATCTAACCTACACATAACATAAGAATATAAGAACTAGGAGCAGGAGTGGGCCATCCGGCCCCTTGAGCCTGCCCCACCATTTAATAAGATCATGGCTGATCTTTTTGAGACTCAGCTCCACTTACCCGCCCCCTCACCATAACCCTTAATTTCTTTACTGTTCAAAAATTTATCTAGCCTTGCCTTAAAAACATTCAGCGAGGTAGCTTCAACCACTTCACTGGGCAGGGAATTCCACAGATTCACAACCCTTTGGGTGAAGAAGTTTCTCCTCACGTCAGTCCTACATTTGCTTCCCTTTATTTTGAGGCGATGCCCTCTACTCCTAGTTTCACCTGCCAGTGGAAACAACCTCCCTGCCTCCACCTTATCTATTCCCTTCATAATCTTATATGTTTCTACAAGATCTCCCCTCATTCTTCTGAATTCCAATGAGTATAATCCCAGTCTACTCAGTCTCTCCTCATAATCCAACCCTCTAAACTCTGGAATCAACAGAGTGAATCTCCTCTGCACCCCCTCCAGTGCTAGTATATCCCTTCTCAAGTAAGGAGACCAAAACTGCACACAGTACTCCAGGTGTGGCCTCACCAGGACCCTACACAGCTGCAGCATAGCCTCCCTGTTTTTAAACTCCATCCCTCTAGCAATGACAGACAAAATTCCATTTGCCTTTTTAATTACCTGCTGCACCTGCAATCCTACTTTTAGCGATTCACGCACAAGGACACCCAAGTCCCTCTGCACAGCAGCGTGCTGCAATTTTTTACCATTTAAAACATAGTCCATTTTGCTGTTATTCCTACCAGAATGGATGACCTCACACTTATCAACATTGTACTCCATCTGCCAGACCTTTGCCCACTCACTTAGACTATCTATATCCCTCTGCAGACTTTCAGTGTCTTCTGCACACTTTGCTCTAGCACTCATCTTAGTGTCATCTGCAAATTTTGACACACCACACTTAGTCCCCACCTCCAAATCATCTATGTAATCTTTGGATTGTGGGAGGAAACCCACACAGACACAGGGAGAGTGTGGGAAGAAACTCCTACAGACAGTCACCCAAGGGTGGAATTGAACCTGGGTCCCTGGTACTGAGAGGTAGCAGTGCTAACCACTGAGCCACCGTTCCAATTTATAACTGGAAAGTCTATCTAATTCGGCCTTGAATATGTTCAATGAGCTAGTTTCCACTGCTCTCAACGGAAGCAAATTCCCAAAACTAACCACCTTCTGAAAGAGGAAATTTCTCTTCATCCCTGCCTTAATTGGGAGACTGTTTATTTTGGATCTAGGCATCCTTGCTGCCTGAGGCAAAACATCCTTGCATCATCTAATGATAAGTGAAAGTGGTTGGAATTGGAGGCAACCTGTTAACAGTGGTAGGTAATTGCTCGGTATTGGGAGACAGAGGGTAGAAATAAAAGATGCAAGCTCCAGCCAGCAGGATGTGACTAGTAGTGATGTCCTGTAATTCATACTGAAACCTCAACTTTTCACTGTGTCGACAGATGACTTTGATGAATCAGTAGGAAACACTATATCCAAATTCGTTGATGCATCCAGTCACAAAGCTGTACAGCATGGAAACAAACCCTTTTCCAAAAAAGGGTCCAGACCTGAAACGTCAGCTTTCCTGCTCCTCTGGTGCTGCCTGGCCTGCTGTGTTCATCCAGCTCTGCACCTTGTTATCTTCGATCCAACTAGTCCATGCCGACCAGATATCCTAAATTAATCTATCCCCATTTGGCCCATATCCTTGTAAACCCTTCCTATTCATTTACCCATCCAGATGCCTTTTAAATGTTGTAATTGTACCAGCCTCCACCACTTCCTCTGGCAGCTCATTCCATACACACACCACCCTCTGCATGAAAAAGTTTCCCTTTAGGTCCCTTTTAAAATTTTTCCCTATCATTATAAACCTGTGCCCTCTAGTTTTGGACTCCCCTTCCCTGGGGAAATTACCTTGGTTATTCACCCTATCCATGCCCCTCATGATTTTATAAACCTCTATAAGATCACCCCTCAGCCTCTGACATTCCAGGGAAAATAGCCCCAGTCTATTCAGCTTCTCCCTATAGCTCAAACCCTCCAACTGTGGCAGCATCCTGATAAATCTTTTCAAGTTTATCAACTTCTTTCTTATAGCAGGGCGACCAGAATTGAATGCATTATTCCAAAGGTGGCCTTACCAATGCCCTTACAGCCACAACATGACCTCCCAACCCCTTATTCAGTGCACTGATCAATAAAGGCAAGTGTCCCAATCACCTTCCTAATTACCCTGTCTACCTGTGACTCCACCTTCAAGGAACTATGAGCCTGTGCAACACTCCCCAGGACCATACTATTAAGTGCGTAAGTCCTGCCCTGATTTACCTTACCAAAATGCAACATCTCACATTTTTCTAAATTAAACTCCATCTGCCATTCCTTGGCCCATTGCCCCATCTGATCAAGGTCCCATTGTACTCTGAGGTAACCTTCTTCGCTGTCCACTACACCTCCAATTTGCTAACAATCCCTAATATATATACATCCTATTCATTTATATAAATGCAAAGAAGTTAGTCCACACAGTAAATAGTGTAAATGGGAACAGAAAGTTGCAGAAAGAACATTAATAGATTAAGAGAGTGGGTCAGCCTTTTGCAGGTGGAATTCCATGTGAATCATCCACATTGGACCAAAAAACACTTATTGAAGCACTTTCTAAATAATAAGAAACTAGAAGCTGTGGAGGGCAGAGAGATTTATGTAGCCATGTAGAGAAATCACTAAAAACGCATAGACAGGTACAAAAAAGTAATTAAAAAGCTAATGAAACATTAGCCTTTATCTCAGGAAAGCTGAAGTGGAAAGAGTTGAAAGTCATGCTGGTGATTTATATAGCTGTGGTTAGACTGCAGCCAAAGTACAATATCCATTTGTGGGCACTGCTCTACAGGACAAACATGTTGATTTTGGAGGGACTGCTATACAGATTCACCAGCAGGATTAAAAATGTTCATTTTTGAGGGTGTAGCAGTGTAAACTAGCTTGTTTTCCCTCCAGTATGGAAGATTAAGGGGTGATCAGATTGAAGTGTTTCAGGCTAAAAACCTGTATAGGGTGTATAGAGAAAAAATATCTTGAGGGCCTGGAGAATGGGGCAGGCACTGGGGGGAGCAGTGGGGACTGGGGGTGAGGTGCGTGGAAGCAGACTGTGCGGGTGATTTTGTACTCAGTAATTTGATCTATTGCAATCACATGTACCTAAGTACAGTGAAAAGCTTTGTTTTGTGAGCAGTACAGGCAGATCACAACAAACAAGGACACACCAATCATTGGGTGCTTAGACAGAGCGAGGCATACAAGGTTATAGCTGCACAGGTGGTGCACAAAGCAAGAACAGCATTATTTGAAGTTAGAGAGGGCCATTCATCAGTCTAATAGCGGCAGGGAAGAAGCTGTTCTTGAACCTGTTGCTGAGTCTGTTCAAACTTCTGATCTTCTGCCTGATAGAAGAGGTTGGAAGAGAGTATTACCGGGGTGGGAAGGGTCTTTAATGTTGGCAGCATTTCTGTGGCAATGAGAAGTGTAGATGGAGTCCGTGGATGGGAGGTTGGCTTCTGCGACGACCTGCATACAACTTTCTGTAGTTTCTTACGGTCCTGGACAGAAACAGTTGCTGTAACAGGCCGTAATGCACCTGGACTGCATGCTTTCTGTGGTGCATCTGTAAAAGTTGGTGAAGGTCCTTATGGACATGCTGAATTTCCTTAGCCACCTGAGAAAGAAGAGTTATCGTTGTGCCTTCTTGACTGTCGCATCTACGTGGGAGGTCCAGGACAGAGTATCGGTTATCATCACTCCATGCTCTCAACCCTCTCCACTCCACTTCGTTGATGTATTTAGGGACATGTCCTCCTCCTTTCTTCCTGAAGTAAATGATCAGTTCTTTTGGTTTGCTGACATTGAGAGAGAGGTTGTTATCATTCACTATGACACTAAGCTCTCTGTCTCCTCCCTGTATTCTGATTCATCGTTGTTTGATATCCGTCCTACCACGATGCAAACTTGTAGATAGCATACATACGGAATTTGGCTTTGCAGTCACAGGTGTACAGGGAGAACAGTAGGGGGCTAAGAACACGTACTTGGGGGGCTCCAGTGTTGAGGGTTATCATGGAGGAGGTGCTGTTGTCTATCTTCACTGATTGCGGTCTGTGGTACAGGAAGCTAAGGATCCAGTTGCAAAGGGCAGAGCCGAGACTGAGATCTCGGAGTTTTGGGATTAGTCCGGTCGGGATTATGGCATTGGAGGCGTAGCTGTAGTTGACGAGTAGAAGCCTGACATAGGCGTCCTTGTTATCTACATGTTCCAGGGATGTGTGTAGGGCTAGGGAAATGGCATCCACTGTGGATCTGTTTCACCAGGAAGCAAATTGCAGGGGATCAAGGCAGGCTGGGAGGCTAGAGTTAATGTGGGACATGAGCGGCCTCACGAAGTGTGTGGAGAGGGTGTGTTTGAGGGGGGCGTATGTTTAAAATTAGAGCTGGGCCATTCTGGGGTGAAGTCAGGAAACACTTCTTCTCGCACAAAAATATAGAACATAGAACGGTACAGCACAGCACGGCCCTTCAGTCCACGATATTGTGCTGACCTATTATCCTACTAAGGTCAATCTACTCTGCACACCCTACATTTTACTATCCTCCATGTGCCTATCCAAGAGTTGCTTAAAAGTCTCTAAAGTATCTGACAAGGTAATGGAAATCTGAAAATCACACTCCATAAAACAGCAGAGGCTAGGACGATGAAACGTCAAAACTGAGACAGACCTGGAAAGACTAAACTGACTGGTGCTCTCTCCTGTAACAAAGAGGAGGCTGATTGAGGTTTTTGATGGGCTAACTGTACGAGAAACATCCCTAATTGCCCTTGAAAAGGTGATGGTGGGACAGCTCCTTGAATCACTGCAGTCTTTGGAGGGTAGGAGCACTCGGTGATGTTATGAAGGGAGTTCCAGGATCTTGAGCCAGTGAGACTGACAGAACAGCGATATATTTCCAAGTCAGGATGGTGAGTAGCTCGGAGGGAGCTTTCGATAGGTGGTGTTCCCATGTATCTGCTGCCCCTTGTCCTTCTAGATGGTCACAGGTTTGGAAGTTGCTATCAACGTAGCCTTAATGACTTGCTGCATTGTATTTTGTAGATGGTACACACTCTGCTGCCACTGTATGCACTGCTGGGATTGAATGTTTAAGGCAGTGGATGGGGTGTTGATCAAACAGGCTGCTTTGTCCTGGATGGTTTTGAGCTCCTTGATAATTGTTGGAGCTGCATTCCTCCAGGCAAGTGAAGTGAATTCCATCGCAATCCTAACTTGTGCCGTGTAAATGGTGGACAGGCTTTGGGGAGTTGGTATTGATTGCGATCTGAGAATGATGTGGAGGTGCTGGTGGAGGGACAAAGTCAGAAATCGCACGACACCAGGGTATAGTCCAAAAGGTTTATTTGAAACCACAAGCTTTCGGAGCATCGCCCCTTTGTCAGGTGAAGTACAGACACTTTACCTGATGAAGGAGCAGCGCTCCAAAAGTTTGTGATTTCAAATAAACCTGTTGGACTACAACCTGGTGTCGTGTGATTTCTGACTCAATCTAAGAACGGAATCTAACAACATGGAAGTTTTGCTACAATTGTGTGGAGCATTGGTGAGACAACATCAAGAGTACTGTGGGCTGTTTTGGTCTCCTTATTTGAGCAAGGATTTAGTTGCAATAGAAGCAGTTCAGAGAAAGTTCACTTAACTCATTCCCGAGATGATGGGGGTTATCTTATCGAACAGAGGTGAGTAGATATCTTTAAACTTCCCGTTAGGGCATACTATGATACATGTCTGGGGAACGTGGGACTTGAATCCAGACCTTATGGTACGGACACTATCACTGCCTCTCTAGAAAGGATGAGTGGGATTGATCAATGCTCATCAGAGTTTAGTACAGTGAGCGGTGATCTTAGTTTGATCAGCTGGATACCAGGAAGGTGTTTCCTCTTGTGCAGGAAGTTAGAACTTGGGACACAGTTTCAAAAGCAGAGGCCCCCATTTTAAAATGGAGACACGGAGAATTTTTTTCCTCTCAGAGCGTTGTAAGTGTGTTCTCCTCCCCAGAAAGCACTGGAGGGCCGGGTGACTGAATTTATTCAAAGCTGAATAAAAACTGAAAGAACTGCGGATGCTGTAAATCAGGAACAGAAACAGAAGTTGCTGGAAAAGCTCAGCAGATCTGGCAGCACCTGTGAAGGAAAAAAACAGAGTTAATGTTTCGGGATAACAAGGTGATCATTCCTCAGAGTTCTGTTTTTTCCATCACAGATGCTGCCAGCCCTGCTGGGCTTTTCCAGAAACTTAGTTTTTATCCAAAGCTGAGTTGTGTACATGTTCCATAGAGGCTTAATGAGGAGCAGACAGGAAAGTGATAATCAGGCCATAGCCAGATCACTTGTGACCTTATTGAAGCTCGGAGGGTTGAATGGTCTACTCTTCTCCCCATGTCCTAGGCCTGTGTCCTGTGAGCCAGTAGTCACCATAACAGCTCAAAGCCTCTGGCCTGCATATGTACCCACTGCGTTTATGTGGTTGTCCTAGTTACTGGTCAATGGTTTCCCCAGGGTGTTGATTTCAGGGAATCCTGTAATACCCTTGAACATCAAGGAAAGATGCTTGGATTGCCTTTTTTTAAAAGACCTTTAGGGAAGGAAACTGCCATCCTTACCTGGTCTGGCCTACATGTGACTCCAGACCCACAGCAATGTGGTTGACTCTTAACTGCCCTCTGGGCAATTAGGGATGGGGCAATAAATGCTGCCCTAGCCAGTGATGCCCTCATTCCGTGAATGAATAAAGAAAAAAAATTCTCACATGTTGGTGACTGTCATTGCCTGTCACTTGTGTAGCAAGAATGATACTTGACACATAACAGCCCAAGCCTGGGTGTTGCCCAGTTTTTACTGCATCTGAACTGTATCTGACGAGTTGTGAATGTTGCTAAACATTGCTGAACGCCCCACTCCTCACCTTATGATGGGGGAACGTCATTGATGAAGCAGCTGAAGATGGTTGGGCCTAGGACGCTGAGGAACTAGTGCAGCGACTCACAAAAGAAAGACTTACCTCAAATATAAAAGCACAAAACATTGGTTAGGACACTCGAGGAGTGCTACCTAAGAGCGCTGGGCATCCTAATGTACTCTGGCGATCAGAAAATCTACAGTGAAGGTTCAAAAGAATGGAAAATCTTGAGAGATGGGATAAATATGTTTTATAAAATCAGTAACACAGAACATTGGCTCAAGATAATCACCAAAATAATGAAAGAACAATTTAGAGATTTTCTTTCACATGTTTGGCTTTTGTAATGCTTCACCATTAGGGTTATTGAAACTGGGAAAAGTACACTTTCAAAGAAGCCAATTAAAAGATACAGGGATAGAGAAAGACCAGGGAAATAGGATTACATTAACCACCTCCAGTGAAAGAACTGACAAAGGTGTGATGAGCAAAATGACCTCTTTCTTTGCAATATATTCCAAGGTGTCTAATGGAGCAAGCATCATAGTGTGGATCCTCATTTATCTTTGGAAAACCTCAGGAGCCAATTTTAGTGATGGGTTCATTTAAAGCACAGAATCTGACAGCACAGAAAGAAGCCATTTGGCCCATTGTACCTGTACTGGCCTAAAACTGTCCAGTAGTCCTATTCCCCTGCTGATTTTCCCTTTAGCCCTGCAGTATGTTCTTCATGGGGATTTGTCAGTTGTTATTGCATCCAACACCCTTTCAGGCAGCAGATTCCAGATCATAACAAGATGAATGAGAACGCTCTCCTCACCTGACTTCTCCATCTTTATTCAGTTACCCTATACGTCTTCTCCCAATGTTCTTGGCCTTCCTACTAGCAGAACATTTGGGAACTGAATTTTTGCCCGATCCAGAGCTGGGTTCCCATGCAGGAACGGCCACACTATCCATTTTTTTTCATTGGAAGATGGACTTTCCTCAGCATTCCTGACTCCATGCTATTTTCCTCTGTCTTTTTTGCAGCTAGAGGAATGCCTACTGTGCAAAGCAAGCAACCAAGCCCCGCTGAGGCTTAGTTCCTCACTTTAAAGGGGGATCGAAAATCAAATGCCCCCACCCATCTACACACCCTTCTAGTTGGTCGTGCAGGATTTGGAAACCGATGACAAGGTTTGAGAGTTTGTGAAGAAAATGGAAAGTCTGCTGAGCAGAGAGACATAGGGATTTGGGTAAATAGTTCTCTGAAAGTTGTCTGGATTTAGATTTTTAGACTTTACATTTAGATTTTATTGTCACATGAACTCAAGTACAGAAGTACAGGAATACAATGAAAAGTGTATAATGTCGAGACAGACTTACAGAATACCGAATGGCCTGGACAGAGTGCATGTTGGGAAGATTCTTCCATTGGTAGGAGAGACTAGGACCCGAGGCACAGCCTTAGAGTAAAGGGAAGACCTTTTAGAACGGAGATAAGGAGAAACTTCTTGAGCCAGAGAGTGGTGAATCTATAGAATTCACTGCCACAGAAGGCTGTGGCAACCAGGTCATTGAGTATATTTTAGACTGAGATGGATAGGTTCTTGATTATCAAGAGGATCAAGGGTTATGGGGAGAAAGTGGGAGAATGAGGTTGAGGAACTTATCAGCCATGATTGAATGGTGGAGCAGACTCAATGGGCCGAATGGCCTATTTTCTGCTCCTATGCCTTGTGGTCTTATGGTCACCACACATGGCACCATCTTAGGGACCAAGGTACCCAGGCACAGAAAAAAGCTTAGGTACAAAGTAGCAAGAGAAACAAGAGTTAAAAAGTTAAGCATTACTTCACAGAATAGTAGAAAAATAAAGAAATAGGTAATAGTTTACATTAAAGTCTTTCATAGTTTAAATTAGGAAAATAAATGGATAAGTTAAAAGTTCAACAGGGGTAGTTAAGAAGGTGTTTAGCACGTTTGCCTTCATTGCTCAGACCTTTGAATATAGGAGTTGCGATGTCATGTTGAGGTTGTACATGACATTGGTGAGGCCATTTCTGGAATACTGTGTGCAGTTCTTGTCACCCTGTTATAGAAAGGATATTATTAAATTGGAGAGGGATCAAAAAAGATTTATCAGAATGTTGCTGGGAATGGATGGTTTGAGTTTTAAAGATAGGCTGGGACATTTTTCAGTGGAGTGTAGAAGGTTGAGGGGTGACCTTATAGAGATTTATTAAAATATGAGAGCCATAGATAAAGTGAATAGCAAAGGTCTTTTCCCTAGGGTGGGGGAGTTCAAAACTAGGGGCCATATTTTTACGGTGAGAGGAGAAATATTTAAAAGGGACGTGAGGGGCAATGTTTTCACATGGAGGGTGGTTCGTACGTGGAATAAACTTCCAGACGAAGTGGTAGATGCAGGTGCAGTTACAACATTTAAAAGACATTTGACAAGGTACGTGGATAGGAAAGGTTTGAAGATATATGGGCCAAATGCAGGCATAGTTTGGTTTGGGAAACATGGTCGGTATGGACGTGTTGGACCAACAGGTCTGTTTCCATGCTGTATGACTGTATGAATCAGGAACAGTCTGACTGTAGGTGTAAAATGTCACCACACCATCACATATCACCGTTATGTGCCGTATTGCAACATAAATGTAAATGTGTTATTAATACAGTTATTCAACACATGGGTCTAACCTGAAAGTGTAAGTTAATTCTTACATTGATTTTTGTATTCAATGTGTTGTTCCAATGAAGAAAGTACCATACTTCTCTGGATATTTTCTGTCAGCCTGTCTACCATCTTTTATACTTTAAACAGAGTGTTAGCTCTGACTGATACTTTGTTTTTGAAAATACTGACTGCTGCCACTTGAAAATTATCCAATTATCTGCTTACGTTGATTGAGAAACACTCTGCTTTGAAATTAAACATCTATTCTTTCTATCTCAAGGAGCAGTTTGTTGTTTGGACAGCTGTGAATATTATGAATGCATGGCTGAGTTTCAAGTGCTAATGGGCTTTAGTATAGAAACGTTTTCTGAGAACCACTGACAGCTTTAAGGGGTTATTATAACAGATTGCACCTTTGGTGCGAATTCTGATTGGTTGACAGAGACTAATAGACCCTTTAATGAAAAATAATCCATATACCCATCAGTGAGAAGGTCTGCCAGATCAAGTACCAATTGGGTAATTCAGTACCAACCAGTGTTCCTCTTAGCCTATCAAATGCTGTGGCCAAGACGTTCCACCCCATTTGCCAGCCAATCACAGACCAGCAGCTACTGTGAGATCTGGTGAGTCATTGGAGGCCTAGACTGTTCAGCCATGAAGACCATCACCATTGAGAAGCTTTCTTAAGGGGAGATTGTGTGGTGGGGACCATGGGGCAGAGGGACGTTTGGGGGGGACGGTGGGAGGGGATTTAGAAACAGGGGCAGGAGGTTGGCTTTTAGTGACTGCCTAAATTGGGGCAAATGATGCACTGCTCATGCCACTCCTGCATGCAGACTACCCTGATACCCTTGCTGGGACAGCAACCTCTGTTCCTGTCCCCTAGGAAGGTGGGTAATCGAACTGGTGGCTGGATAAGACTCTTAAGTGAGATGTAGGTGTCACCCTGTGGGTCAGCATTTATTGCCCTTTGTTGTCGTTGAGAAGCGATGGTGAGCTGCCATCTTGAACTCTGTAGGCCATGCCATTAGGGAGAGAATTTCAGGACTTTGACCCAGCAGCAGTAAAGGAATGGTAATATATTTCCAGGTCAGGATGGTGAATGGCTTGGAGAGGAACTTTTGTGCGGTGGGGTTCCCATGTATCTGCTGCCCTCGTCCTTCTAGATATAAGTGATCGTGGGATTAGAAAGTGATGTCTAAGGATCCTTGGTGAATTTCTGCAGAGCTTGTTGTAGATTACCCACGGTAGTCACTCTCACCTCACCTTTGGAATTCAGCACTTTTGTCCAGTTTGAACCCACTGTGGTTAGGAGCTGAGTGGCCCTGGCAGAACCCAAACTGGGCAACACTGAGCAGGTTATTGCTGAGCAAGTGCTGATTGATAGCACTGTTGATGACACCTTCCATCACTTTACTGATGATCAAGAGGAGACTGATGGGATGGTAATTGGCCGGGATCGATTTGTCCAGCTTTGTCCACATTGTTGGGTAGATGCCAGTGTTGTAACTGTACTGGAACAGCTTGGCTAGGGCAGCGGCAAGTTCTGGAGCATAGGTCTTCAGTACTATTGCCGGAATGTTGTCAGGGCCCATAGCCTTTGCAGATTAATTGGCTATTTAAAGACTTTAATGGTTGACAGGTTAAGAATGTCAAACACAGACCTTCCCCAACCAGAGTTTAATCACTGAGATAACGGGAAAGGGAGTGGTATCTCACCAGTGCCAACTTATCTGATTACTTGTCCTTCCTGCCACCTCCCTCAACACTAATAGGGAGTGGGAGTTTACCGTGAACATCCAGAAATCGCCATCATTTGTTCATTTTAAATCTGAGATTGGTCAATAAATAGCTATCAAACATAATCAGGGAAATGAGACTAAGGTGGGTCAGATTGCAGAACAAGCATGAAAAGCAGCAGTAGTAGGAACTGCAGATGCTGGAGAATCTGAGATAACAAGGCCTAGAGGCCCGAAACGTCAGCCTTCCTGCTCCTCAGATGCTGCTTGGCCTGCTGTGTTCATCCAGCTCTACACCTTGTTATCCATGAAAAGCAGCGGAACAGGTTTGAGGGGCTGAATGGACTCCTTGTGTTCTTATGCTCCTTGGTATCAACTGTAACTTGCAGTAGGGAGTCTAATTTATTTCATTATCGTTCAGGCAAAGTATTGGCAGATTTAAAACTGAAATGAGGTGGAATTGCTTCTCTCAAACAGTCACAAATCTATGGAATTCACTCCCACAATGTGAACAGCAGGTTGTGATTATTAGGAATGCATGGCTGAGTTTCAAGTACTAACACAGGGAATCCTTCTGAAAACAAATGATGACTTTAAAAGGTTGTAATTACAGATTGGTGTGCATTCCAGTGAATCAATTTAAAGAGGAGATAAACAGATTTTTTAAAAATTATCAATTCTAATAGAATGGCCGTGGAGAGCAGGCAGAAGAATGGAGTTGAGACTGATGTGAGATCAATCATGATCATTTTAAATGATGGAGCAGGCTGGAGGGGCTGAATTCCCTCCCCCTGCTTCTAACTCTTGCATTTCGTTTAACAGGGTGAAGACAACAGTTTCTTGAAACATAAAGCTGACGAACGAATCATTCAGCAAATGTGAACTGAGGGACAATATCTTCTTCCCTTCCACCTCTCCCCAATCCCTCCCCAACTGTTGGGCTTTTCAACCTGCTGGGCTTTCCCAGCCGCTTTGAGCACAATATTGGAGCTGCCCTTTAAATTTGAAAGAGACTTGAGGAGAGGTGGTGAGCATTCTGAAAAGATGAGGGATAAGAAAAAGGCAGCAAGCTAAAGGTGGTGACATTTTTTGGAACATACTCGATGTTCATTGACTGAACTGAGGGAAGGAGGATCACTCAATCAAATCGGGCCCTGTCTAGAAGAACAGAAAGGCGGCAGGGCTTTTGGGTGTGCGATTTTGGAAACTTGACTCCTTAAGATCAATTTCTCCTGAAGGCTACATATAAAAGACAACAAAAGTGCTGAGGTTGGGAGACAATAGTAAAGCTTTTAAAATTAGCTGGAAGGCTGTGTCAACATTGGTTTTGTTGCAGGGCCATTAGACAGGCAATTTCCCACTGCAGTTGTAGTTTGGTCAATAGACTCTATTCTCTATCTTAATATCATTCTTTGACAACCATCCCAGCAGCTGTACATTACAATGATATGTTTGCTTTTCCTCCGTTATTCTGTCCATGTCTCACTCCATTGTTTCTTCCATGTGACTGATTTTTACTTAGCAATCGTCGCTCCCTTTGATTGATTTGAGATTTTTTTTTCCTTGCCTTGGAATTGAATAAAATCCCTCCTGCTTCTAGTTTTTGCAGGGTTTATGCAAAAGATGAATGTTTAATCACTTGAGCCTTAGCTCGTGGGTAACTCTTGAGTCAGAAAGCTGAGCACAAAAACCCTATCCTGAGCTTCACAGTGACGCTGACAGAGGTGCCGTCTTTCCAACAACACACTCTCCCTCATTTCGGATGATGTTGCATACCCCATGATGCTATATCGAGCAGAATAAAAGGAAAAGAACAACCAGCATTTATGTAAAATAAAGAACTGCCAATTCTGGAGATCTGAAGTAGAAATTGCTGTAAAAACTCAGCAGATCTGGCAGCATCTGTGGAGAAGCGAAAAACAGAATTAATATTTTGAGTCTAATTTTTTTTTCGATATTCATTCACAGGATGAGGGCATCGCTGGCCGGGCAGCATTTATTGCCCATCCCTAATTGCCCAAAGGGCAGTTCAGAGTCAACCACATTGCTGTGGGTCTGTAGTCACATGTAGGTCAGGATGGCAGTTTCCTTCCCTAAAGGACATTAGTGAATCAGATGGGTTTTTCCTGACAATCAATTCATGGTCATCATTAGATTTTTAATTCTAGATATCTATTGAATTCAAATTCCACCATTTACCGTGGCGGGATTCGAATCCGGGTCCCCAGAATATTACCTGAGTCTTTGGATTAACAGTCCAGCGATAATACCACTAGGCCATTGTCTCCCTCTTATGCCCCTTCTTCTGAACTGATACCAGCCAGGAAGCAGTGGTATTTATGCCGAAGGCAAGGTGGGAGTTTGAGGTGAGCAGATAGATTGGGGGAAAGAGAGAGAGAGCTACGAAAGGGGAGGGGATGGTCTCATGGTGTTATCACTGATCTGTTAATCGGAGACCCTGGTAATGTTCTGGGAATCCAGGTTCCAATTCTGCCATGGCAGATGGTGGAATTTGAATTCAATTCAATAAAAACCTGGAATCAAGTGTCTAATGATGACCGTGAATCCATTGTCGATTGCTAGACAAACCCATTTGGTTCACTAATGTCCTTGAGGGAAAGAAATCTGCCATGTTTATCTAGTCTGGCCTACATGTGACTCCAGACCCATAGCAATCTGGTTGACTCTCAACTGCCCCTGGGTAATTAGGAATGGGCAATAAATGCTGACCCAGCCAGCAACCCCCACATCCTGTGAATGAACGAGAAAAAGGGACTAGGATGTGGGGGTCATTAAAAAACATAAAGGATGGAATCAGGCTTGGAAGTTGTTGAACTTGATGTTGAGTCCTAGAGGCTGCAGGGTCCCCAAGTGGAAAATGAGATGTTTCTTTTTGAGCTGACGCTGAGGTTTGCTGGAGCAGTGCAGTAGCCTGAAGCAGAGATGTTGGCACGGGACCGTGGTGATGTGTTGAAGTAGCAGGAAACTGGAAGCTCAAGGTCATTTTTGGGACAGAAGATAGGTGTTCCAAAAAGCATTCACCCAATCTATGCTATTTTTCCCCAGTGTAGAGGAGACCGCACTGTGAGCAGCGAATGCAGTAGACGAGATTGTGGAAAGTGCAGGTAAAGTGTTGCTTCACCTGGAAGGTATGTTTGGGCCTTTGGATACTGGGGAGGGAGGAGGTAAACTGGCCGGTGTTACATCTTCGGTGGTTTCAGGGGAAGGTGCCGTGTGGCTGTTGGGGTGGTGTGTATGTGTGCGTTGGAGGTGAAGGAGTGGACCAGAATATCCTGGAGGGAGTGATCCCCACAGAAGGCTGACGGAGGATCTTGTGATTGGGGTGTGTGGGAATACGTGTCTGGTCATGCCATCCTTACCTAGGGGGCAGTTGAGAGTCAGCCACATTGCTGTAGGTCTGGAGCCACAGGTAAAGATGGCGGATTTCTTCCTTCAAGGACATTAGTGAACCAAATGGGTTTGTCTGGCAATCGGCAATGGCTTATGATCTTTTGGATGCAAAGGCTGATGGGATGGTAAGTGAGGACTAGGGGACCTTATTGTTGTTGTGGGAGGGAAGAGAAGGGGTGAGGGTCAAAGTCTAGGAGATGGGTCCGTGCAGCTGAGAGCCCTGTTGTCTACAGTGGTGGGGAGTCCTCAGTTGAGGAAAGAGGTGGAAATTTCTGAGGCTCTTGCCCTGCAGAAAGTGGTTTCACCAAAATAGATGCAATGGAGACAGAGAAACTGAGAGAATGGCATGGAGTCCTTACAGGAAGCAGGGTGTGAGGATATGTAGTCAAGGCAACCATGGGAGTTGGTGGCTTTATAGTGGATATTGGTGGGCGGTCTATCCCCAGAATGGAAACAGAAATGTTGAGGAAGGGAAGGGAGGACCGGGGCAGGGTGGAAATTGGAACCAAAATTGATAAACCTTTCCAATTGCGGACAAGAAAAGGAAGCAGCACCGATGACATCATCAATAAATCGAAGAAAGAGTTATGGTTGGGGGCCGGAATAGGACTGGAACAAGGAATGTTCCATGAACCCCACAAAGATGCGACATATCTGGGGCCCATACAGTTAACCATGGCCAGCCCTTTGACCTGAAGAAAGTGAGAGGAGTTAAAAGAGAGGTTGTTCAGAATGAGGATGAGCTCGGCCAGGAAGAGGAGGAGGTTGGTTGTGCGTGGGGTCACTTCACGCCTTTTGTCCAGGAAGAAGCAGAGAGCCCTGAGACCATCCTGATGGGGGAAGGAGGTGTAAAGGGATTGCACATCCATGGTGAAGAGGAGGTGGTTAGAGTCCACAAACCAAAATTTTGAAACTTATGTAAAGTGTCAGAGGAATGGTTGATGTAAGCGGGGAAAGTCAGGACAAAAGGAGAAAAATCCAAGTCAAGGTAGGAAGAAATAAGTTCCTTGGGGTAGGAGCAGACAGAAGCAATAGGTCTGCCCAGGCAGTCCTGTTTGCGGATTTTGGGGAAAAGGTACAAGCGAGCTGTATGGGATTGGGATGTATGAGCTGGGAGGCTGCGGGGGGATGAGATGAGATTAGTAACAGTCATGGACACAATGTTCAACGGTGGGGTCATGATCCAAGAGCTATCGCTGAGCTAACACTGAGCCCCTGCAATGTACAGCAACAGCGCTATCTTTGTTGCCAGGCTTGATGACAAAGTCAGGATTGGATCAGAGAGCATGGAGTGCAGTCAGTTCAGACGGATATGGGTTTGAATGAGCAGAAAAATTGAGACGACTGATGTTACGTCAACATGTTCTCAATGCACAGGTAAAAGACCAGAGGGAGGGGCCGAGGTGGAGGGAGAGTGTTGAAGGTGTGTGGGATGGGAAGAGGACTCCTGTCCAAAGAAATGGGCGCGAAGGCAGAAATAATTTTAAGATGAGTTAGATATCATGTCGTGCCCAAACTTCATTAAGGAGGGAGCTCAGCAGGATAGAACTAGGACCTTTGCTGAGTACAGAACGTTCAGCATCAGAGAGTGGGAGGTCAGAAGGGATAGTAAATAGACGGCAGGAGGTGGGGATGGAGTCAGAGGGAAAGGGTGTAGAGGGATATTCCAGAATGGGTGCGACTATCAATAAGATGTTGCATCTTTTGTTCCTTAATGCCGAAAAGTAAGAGAAACATTGTCTTATTACAGCTTTGCAGAAGCTGGAGAATGAAGTGGAACTGAGGGGGTGGCAGGCGGGGCGGGTGCAGGACAGCTCTGAGCCAACGTGAGGCGCTGCTGACGGAGAGAGCGGTTGAATGTGTGCATATGGCGACGCATGGCACTGAGGGGTGCTAGATATAGGACAGATGTCCGAGGTAGGTTCTTTACTCAGAGAGTAGTAAGGGCGTGGAATGCCCTGCCTGCAAAAATAGTAGACTCGCCCACTTTAAGGGCATTTAAATGGTCATTGGATAAACATATGGATGATAATGGAATAGTTTAGGTTAGATGGGCTTCAGATTGGTTTCACAGGTCGGCGCAACATCGAGGGCCGAAGGGCCTGTACTGCACTGTAATGTTCTATGTTCTATGTTCTATGAGTGTGGACCTCATGAACAACTGCCTGGAAAATGTTGTAGATCATAGAACTGCCTGTGATCCTGGGTGGATTTATGCATTTGAAGAGTCATGCAGCACAGAAACAAATCCCTCAGTCCAACCAAGTTACTTAAACTGAACTAGTCCCACCTGCCTGTGTTTGACTCTTATCCCTCTAAAACTTTCCTATTCGTGTACTTATCCAAATGTCTTTTAAATATGGTAACTGTACCTGCATCAACAACTTCCTCTGGCAGTTCATTCCACATATGACCCAACCTGTGTGTGAAAAAATTGGCCCTCAGGTCCCTTTTAAATCTTTCTCCTCTCACCTTAAAAATACGCCCCCTGGTTTTGGACTCCCCTAATCTAAGGAAAAAATGTTTATTGTTCACCTTATCTATACCTCTCATGATTTTATAAACCTCCTATAAAGTCACCCCTCAACCTCCTAGGCTCCAGTGAAAAATAAGCCCATACTTATAACACAAACCCTCAAGGCTCGGCAACATCCTGGTGCATTTTTTTGGAACCCTCTCCAATTAAACAATATCCTTCTTAGAGCAGGGCGACCAGAACTGTACACAGTACTCCATTTTGCCTTTCATGGCCGTTGGATGTCCCAAAGCACTTTACAGCCAGTTATGTTTTTTTCAGTCATTTCTTGCTTTAGATGTTCCCTGCCCCCTTCCAACATCATGGGAAATACAGCAATCAGTTTGTACACAGCAAGCTCCTATCTGAACGGCAGTACTAACTGATATCATGGAATCTTGTACCTCCACCTCAGAGAGAAAACAGGGTTTTCCTGCGCAATACTTCATCCAAAAGGCCTTTGTAAGACTTTGGAGCAGAGAAGGCCATTCAGCCCATTGAGTCTGCTCTGCCATTCAGTGAATTCATGGCTGATCTGATAATCCTCAATTCCACTTCCTATAAACCTTGATCCCTTCAGTGATTAAAAATCTGCCTATCTCAGTCTAGAATATGCTCAACACTCATACACAGACTTATAATGTTCACTTATCTGACAGTGCCACACTGTCTTGGTTCTGCACTATCAGCCATGCTTTTTATGCTCCTGGACTGGAAACTTACTGATGTCTAATTGGGAGGGAACCAACAGAGCCATAGCTAATGCCCTACCTCACTGTACTTGGTGCCTGCACCAATATTTATCCCACAACCAAAATAGCTCAAAAGAAAAGCTAGTGATTTAACTCATTGTGTTGTGGCACCCTGCCCTGCATAAATGAACTGTTTCACCTCTCTACATCACAGCAGCGATCAAAATTATCATACACTCACACAATACAAAAGAGACCCTTTGGCCCTTGAGATCTGTACTGACTAAAACTACTTTAAAATCTGCGCTAGCCCCACTTTCCAGCACTTGCCCATAGTCTTGAATGTTATTACTCTACCAATTATACCAGTTAATATCTGGGACGTTGAAATCCTGTAATATAATTATTGTTGTTACATACCTCAGTGAATTGTCTACATATGTGGTCCTGTATTGCCCGCTGACTGTTTGGAGGCCTTCAATATACTCCCAGTAGTGTGCCCGCCCCCTTTTTATTCCTGCATTCTATCCACAAAGCTTCATTTGAAGACCTTTCCAAGATATTGTTCCTCCTTACTGCAGTTACTGACTTCTTAACGCAACAGTACCTTCTCTTTTACCCGCTTCTCCTGTTTGGCCTGAAGATCCTATAGTCTGGCATGTTGAGTTTCCAGTCCTGCCTCTCCTTCAATCACATCTCTGTGATGGCAGTAACATGGCAATTCCACACATCAATCCACATCCTTAACTCACTGTCTTCCTTCTAATACTCCCAGCATTAAGTAGAGCCTCACATTACTTCCTTGCGACTCAACATAACTGAACTCCCTCTGTCCTGGTTCCTTTACTCTAGTATACCGTGTCCCTATTGTACTAACAGTCTGTGTCCCCTCTTCTGCCGAACTGGTTTCAATTCCTTCCAACAACAGTGGCAGACTCACCCAAAGGGATAAAAGCCGAAAGGACTGCGGATGCTGTAAATCAGGAAGTTGCTGGAAAAGCTCAGCAGGTCTGACAGCATCTGTGAAGGAGAAAACAGAGTTAACGTTTCGGGTCCAGTGACCCTTCCTCAGAACTGATGGTGGTTGGGAAAACGTCAGTTTATATGCAGTGGGTGCATAATAACATTGGGTGTTGCATAGGGTCCTTCACTTGTGTGGAATATAAAATTATCATGGATTAATTATCTGCATATAAACTGATGTTTTCCCAGCCACCATCCGTTCTGAGGAAGGGTCACTGGACCCGAAACGTTAACTCTGTTTTCTCCTTCACAGATGCTGCCAGACCTGCTGAGCTTTTCCAGCAACTTTGTTTTTGTTCCTGATTTACAGCATCTGCAGTTCTTTTGGTTTTCATTGAATGGTGGAGTTGGTTCAAGGGATCAGTTGGCCTCACTCCTGCATTTAATTGATGTGTCTGTATCTTCGTGTATAGACAATGTGTGTTAATAACATTGGGTGTTGCATAGGGTCCTTCTCTTGTGTGGAATATAAAATTATCATGGATTAATTAACTAATATTTGTTTTATTGATCAGTTCATTGATATGCTAGGAATAGAATTTAGTCTTTGGCAGTGCAGCAGTTTGAGTAATTCTGAATTGTAAACTGCATGTTTAACAAATCTCTAAACAAAAACAGGTCAGTAGTATTTGGAAAGTGCGTATCATTAATAAAGAAGCAAAACTTTTGAATCACATCTGCAATTACTGTTGTTTGTGTAAATCCACTGAATGAACAAAGAGGTAGTGAGTGTAACAGTGGTCCAAATTAAAGAGGACCTATCCACAAACTTCAAGAAGGAAGCAGGAAATAGCGATGCGCAACTAATTCAGGATCAGGGTATGCAGAGTTTAAGCTGTTGCAGATGAAAATAGTTGGATTTATTGAGTCAGATGATCAGCATTTTGGGGCATAGTGGACAAAGGATTTCAACAATCAAGTCCAGAATTGGAAGTCAGAGAAGACATCTAACTGCGCAGGTGGTTGCAATGCTCGCAGGAGCCTAACACCAGACTAGATAAAGAACAAGATGGTGTGTGCTATTCTATCCAGAATCCAACTGGTGATGTATGATCAGTTTGGAGCTGTGAATTACACTGCAATGCGTTAATATCTGCTGCATGACAATAAAAGAGATTTATCGCACCCAGACAGTGTCAGATCTGAATGCCTTACAACTTTTACACGGGTAAGTGAGCTAATAGTGGGAGGATGTATACAGTAGATGAGTTAATAGTGGGACGGACTATAAAAAGTAGGTGAGTTAATAGTTGGGATTGTGTAGAGTAGGTGAGTTAACAGCAGGGGTTGTATAGAGGAGGGGAGTTAATGGTCGGGAGTTTATAGGGTAGGGGAGTTAATTGTCAGGGAGTTGTACAGGGTAGGGGAGTTAATGGTCAGGGAGTTGTATAGGGTAGGGGAGTT
>NC_063341.1:70699803-70715700 GCF_021869965.1 Rhincodon typus
GGGAGTTAATGGTCAGGGAGTTGTATAGGGTAGGGGAGTTAATGGTCGGGGAGTTGTATAGGGTAGGGGAGTTAATGGTCGGGGAGTTGTGTAGAGTAGGGGAGTTAATGGTCGGGGAGTTATATAGGGTAGGGGAGTTAATGGTCAAGGAGTTGTATAGAGTAGGAGAGTTAATGGCTGTGTGTATAGAGTAGGGGAGCTAATGGCAGGGGCTTGTATAGAGTAGGGGAGTTAATGGTGAGGTATATAGAGTAGGGGAGTTAAGGGCAGGGTGTTGAATAAAGTAGGGGAGTTAATAGCGGGTGGTAGTATAGAGTAGGGGAGTTCATGGCGGGAGGTAATAGAGAGTAGGGGAGTTACATAATTCTTTAAAGTTTGCGTCACATATAGACAGGATTGTTAAGATAGCATTTGGTACGATTGCCTTTATTGCTCAGTCCTTTGAGTAGAGGGGTTGGGATGTTATGCTGAGGTTGTACAGGATGTTGGTGAGGCCTCTTCTGGAGTTCTGTGTCCAGTTCCAGTCGCCCAGTTATAGAAAAGATATTATCAAGCTGGAGAGGATTCAGAAGAGATTTACCAGGATGCTGTCGGATATGGAAGGTTTGAGTTAGAAGGAAAGGCTGGATGGGCTGGGAGTTTTTTCACTGGAGCATAGGAGGTTGAGAAGCGACCTGATAAAAGTTTATAAAATAATGAGAGATATAGATTGAGTTGATGGGAGTTGTCTTTTCCCTAAGATAGGGAATTTCAAAACTAGGGAACACATTTGTAAGGTGAGAGGAGAGATTTATCAAACGACATAAGAGGCAAATTGTTTACGCAGAGGGTGGTTCACATGTGGAATGAACTTCCTGATGAAGTGGTGGATGCAAGTGCAGTTACAACATTTCAACGACATTTCGATGGGTATATGAACAGGAATGATTTGGAGGAATATAGGCCAGGAGCAGGCAGGTGACACTAATTTAGTTTGGGATTACATTCAATATGGACTGGTTGGACCAATGGGTCTGTTTCCATGCTTTACTACTGTATGATTCTATGACTGTATGGGTTGTGTAGAGTGGGGGAGTTAATGGCAGGGATTTCCATAAAGTAGAGTTAATGGAGGGGATTGTACAGAGTAAAGGGGCTAATGGTGTGAGGTTGTTTACAGTAGGGGGCTTAATGGCAGTGTGTATAGAATAGGGGGTGTTACTGCCATGGGGTTGTTTCAAGTAGGGGAGTTAATGGCAGGGGCTTGAATAGGGTAGGGGAGTTCATGGTGGGTAGTTGTTTGGAGTAGGGGAGTTAATGGCGGATGTTGTATAGAATAGAGGAGTGAATGGTAGGGGATTGTCTAGGGTAGGGGACTTAATTTTGGGGTGTTGTTTAGAGTAGGGAGGTTAATGGCAGGCAGTTGTTTAGAGTAGGGGAGTTAATGGCAGGGCGTTGTATAGAGGTGGTGAGTTGATGGGGGTTTGTATAAAGTAGGGATATTAATGGCAGGGATTGCATCAAGAAGGTGAGTTAATGGTGAGTGGCTTTATAGAGTAAGGGTGATAATAGTGGATGGTTGTGTTGAGTAGGGGGATTAACGGTGAGGTGCTGTACAGGACAGGGGAGTTAATAGTGGGGGAGTTGTACAGAATAGGCAGTTAATGGTGGGCAATTGTTTAGATCAGGGTAGTTAATGGTGGGGGATTGTATAGAGTAGGGTAGTTAGTGGCGGGTATTGCATACAGTAGGGAGTTAATGGTAGGTGTCGCGTAGAATAAGGAGTTAATTGCTGGATATCGTATAGTGTAGGGAGTTAATAGTCGGGGGGGGTTTATAAATTAGGGGAGTTAATGGCAGGGCATTGTATAGAGTAGGGGACTTAACGTTGGGGGATTTTATAGAGTAAGGGAGTTAATAGCAGGGTGTCATATAGAAAAGGGCAGTTAATCGTGGGTGTTGTACAGAGTAAGGGAGTTAATGCCAGGAGTTTGTATAAAGTGAGTTAATAGCGAAGGTGTGATGGTAAAAACATTATTGTTACAATTAGTCATATTCCACTGATCGTAAATTGAGGTATTTCTCAAATTCAGGGCAATTGAAGACTCTAGAAAGGTTTCACAGAGGCTTAATAAATTTCAAATAATGCTATCAACAGCTGTTATTCCAGTAACAGAACTAACTTGCTCTAGTTATTTTTAACGAGCTGTGTGAAATTCTGTTCAGAGATCTGTTAACCACCCTCAAATGTGTGGATTGCAATTCATTCACCAAACTGCTTTGTCACCCTTTGCTGTGTGTGAAATGTCACAGGAAGAATTGTCTCTGTTTAGCCATTTCTCCCTGATGAATGCAGTGCATCAGATTTATTTGAGACTGTTAAGAGAGAAGTGAATGTAAATATTGAAATAATGAACAGTTTTTCTCTTTAACTCCAGTAATAAATAGCAAGCTCGGCCAGGTGTGCCTGGTAATAAGAGGTGTAGCAGAAACACAGGGACTGATGATAGTTTCAGCAGTGGATGAGATGAGCCATGAACAGATTGAGTTGGCTTTATGGAGGTGGATGCTTTTTCAATGATGGTTCCAATGTGTGGAGGGAACCTCATCGACAAGTCAAGTATGAGAAGAAGTATTAAAGTGGTCTGGTGCAACTCTAGACCCTAGTGCGTCCCTTTGTAAATATCTTTTGAAAACCCAAACATATTACATTTGACAGTATCCTCTTGCAAAGTCAGCTGTGGCTTTGTCGGTAATCCTCTGTCCCTGAGCTACAAGATTCTGGATTCAAGCTCCACTCCAGTGCTTAAGCACAAAATTCAAGATTAATGCACCATTGTGAGGATACTGCACTGTTGGAGATGTCAACTCAGAGCCTTGGATGAATGCAAAAGAAGCCATGGTACTATTTTGAAGAAGATCTGGAGGCATTATTCCTTGTGTCTTGGCCATTAATTTCTTAATCAGGATCACAATAGCATAGATTATTTGGCCATTATTGGAGAGAGATTGCGATGCGCAGATTCACAACAGTGTGGAAGCAGGCCATTTGGCCCATACTGACCTTCCAAAGAACATCCCACCCAGACCTACCCTATCACCCAAACTTGCATTTCCCACAGCTAATCCACCTAACCTGCATATTTTTGGACTGTGGGGGGAGACTGGATCACCTGAAGGAAACCCATGCAAACACAGGGAGAACCTATAAACTCCACACAGAGAGTCACCCAAGGCTAGAATCAAACTCCAGTCCCTGGAGCTGTGAGGCAGCAGTACTAACTACTGAGTCACTGTGCCACCCAGGTTAGCTGTCATGTTTCCTTTAACATACCAGTGACCACACTTTGAGAGTACTCCATTGTAACATGACTTTTGATACATACAGTGATCATGGAAAGCACTATGCAAATACAAATCTTTTTGGTTAAATTTATCCTATTTGTTACACCCACAAATGCGTTTGTCAAACATGTTTTTCCATTTATAAAAATGTCACCTCTGGCTAGTCACAGTGCAATTTTCTAAGTGCCCTGCTACCACTGCCTAATGATGGATTCCTGCATGTTCCCGATGATTAGCAGTTTAATCGTCCTTTAGTTCTGGGAGAGTATTCCATCACACCACTGACTTGTGTCTTGCAGAAGACAAAAGGGCTTTGGGGAATCAGGAGGTGAGTTACTCACTGCAGTGTTCCCAGCCCCTGAGCAGCTCTTGTAGCCACTGTATTTATATGGCTAGACCAGTTCAGTGTCTGGTCAGTGGTAACCCCTAGGATGTTGATGGTGATGGGAGTCAGCTATGGTAATGCCATTGAATACCACAGAAGGTGGTAAATTTTTACAACTCTCTTCCTCAAAAGATAGCGAAAGCAGAGTCCCTAAATATTTTTAAGGCAGAGGTACATAGATTCTTGATAAACAAAGGGGTGAAAGGTTATAATGGGTAGACAGGCATGCGGAGTAATCAGATTTTATTGATTTATGGGGCTGAGTGGTCTACTCTTCCCAATTATAATGTTTCTACGAGTGAATGTCAAGGGGAGATGGTTAAATTCTCTGTTGGAGGAGATGGTGATTGTCAGGTATTCATGTTAGTGGGTTTGCTATCTCTGTGCATGTTCTTTCTAATTCCCGAACTTCCAAGTCAAAATCCTTCCTCACTATCACCCTCATGTCATTCTTTCTTGCCACTATATTATCTTTCCTCTGCTTTTTTAAACTGTTGAGTAGCCTAAAATATTTAGTTCCCAACTCTAGTCACCACGCAACCAATGTCCTATCTCTGTAATATCTATTAGATCAAACCCATTTATCTGTACTTGCACCATTAACTTTTCTGCCTTGTTACAAATGCTTTATGCATTCAGATGAAGTGCCTTTAATTTTATCTATTTTTGTCATTTTCCCCTAGTTGATCTCATTCTCTGATGCACTATATCATTAAACTTCTTGATCCATCACTCTGCTTATCTTTAGCCAAATTGCTGCACTGTCCCATGGCCTTGACTTTTCAGAATTAGTGTTTTTTCATAAATCCAGAAGTGCTCTTACACAAAACTGTTTTCCCGTCACCAAATCACCTGCGGTTTTTTTTTCATCTATTAATCCACCAGTATCTCTTCAGAATTATACATTTCTCCTCAGTTTTAACCTAGCTTCTAACTTGAAGTTCAATCTTAATGTCTTGCACAATCCCAGTTTCCTTCCCTGGGCCTCTCAGTGGTTTGGCTCCAAGCTCTGAACAGTCCCAGGTCAAGTCACAATATCAATGGCTGTGCTGTTGCTTGTAATTGCAGTTTAGATTCAATTGCAAGCCTCGAGCTGTAATCAGAGTCAGACCACGTCACTGAGGGGTTGTGTCTCACTGAAGAGTCAGGTTGAGGTTGAATGGTAAATTAATGGGTCTGGAGGAGGCCATGGTTTCGGGGTGATGCTAACAGTATGGGTTCAATTCCTGTTTTTGGCTGAAGTAGACTTACAAAGTATCGTTGTGAAATATTTGGGTGTGCACTTGCAATGCCAAGATATACAAGGCTATGGTCTAAGTGTTGGAAAATGGGATGAGAAAAGGGATTTGATGCATGTGTTTGACCGGTGCAATGCCACTTTTCAGCACTTGGCCTATAGATATCTCTAAGCAACCTGCTCAGAGATGTTATGACACATCTTTGGGGCAGGGTTTGTTTTTAATTCATTCATTGGATGTGGGCATCACTGGCCAGACCAGCATTTATTGCTCTATATGCCCAGAGGGTTAAAAATCAAGCCCATCGCTGTGGGTCTGGAGCCATATGTAGGGTAGACCAGGTAAGGGATGGCAGTTTCCCTCCCTAAAGGACATTAGTGAGTCAGTTGGGCTTTTACAACAATCATTGGTCACTATTACCGAGAATAACTTGCAATTCCAGATTTTAGTAATTGAGTTTACCTTTTGCCAGCGGCTGTGGTAGGATTTGATTCTGCCTCACTGGAGCATAAGCTTGGGCCTCTACATTACTAGCCCAGTGACGTTACCATGATACCATCATTCTTAGCTACTTTGGCCTTTCCAATGCTGTCAAATGTTGTGAGGTTTCCTGTCCATTTTTCCTTCTCAGGTGACCCCTGAGCGGGGAGTATCTCGTGGAGTACTTTGGATGTTTGCCTGCCTTCATTGTATAAGCAAAGAATTGACTAAGGCCTGGTTTTATTGTTGTTGTTGTTTCAGGGTCTGAGGGTCCACTGTAAGGACTGCGCTCTGGTCACCAGCTCCGGGCAACTCATTGGGAGTGGGCAGGGAGCAGAGATCGACGGCGCCGAGTGTGTCATCAGGATGAACGATGCGCCGACGTGGGGTTACCAGGAGGACGTGGGCCACAGGACGAGCCTACGGGTGGTCGCTCACTCCAGCATCCAGCAGCTGCTGCAGAAAGGAGGCGAGCTGCTCAATGCCAGCTGCGACCCAGTCTTCATCTTCTGGGGCCCGAGCAGCTGTATGAGGAGAGATGGCAAGGGTCGGCTTTATAATCACTTGCAACTCCTCCAGCGTATTCGGCCCTGCCTCAAGCTGCACACCATCACGCGGCAGAAGATGCTACACTTCGATGAACTCTTCAAGAGGGAGACGGGGAAAGACAGGTACGAACACCATCGCACACAGTATCCCGACAGTTTGGGAGCAGGCCATTCGGCCCATCGAACCACCGAAGAGCTTCCCACGCTGTCCCCGTGGCACCACATTCACCGTGGCTAACCCACCTAGCCTGCACATCCCTGGATAATATGGGGCAGTTCAGCGCGTCCAATCCACCCTAACCTGCGCATCATTGGACTGTGGGAGGAAACTGGAGCACCCGGAGGAAGCCCACGTAGACACGGGGAGAACATGCAAACTCCACACAGACAGCGGCCCGAGGCTGGAACTGAACCCCGGTCCCTGGTGCTGTGAGGCATCAGTGCTAACCACTGAGCCACCATTCCATCCACATAGGAGCAGAATTAGGTCATTCGATCATGGTTAAATGAAGGCTGTGTCCCAGTCCCATGCTGAAATAACATACGCTGGTCCCACATACCCACTGTACTCACTGAAACTAAGATGGCTCCCAGTCTGGTGAGGTCCTGAATATTTTTAAAAAATATTCACACCCTTGTCTTCAGCTCCCTCCATAGTGTTGGCCTCCTTCAGCCCCTCAATCCTCCAAAATTTCTGCACTCCTCCGAATCTGAGTTCTCTGATCTCCTCGATTCTCATTTCTGCAACATCAGTGCTTGTCCCTTTAGCTATTGAGTCATTGAGCTCTGGATTTCCCTCCCTGCAACAAGACCCACCTTAAACTGTACCTTTTCTGATCCAACATTTTAGTGTCTATTGCAAAGAAGCCTGATGTTGTTCTGTGTCAAATATTTGCTGAATGACTGTCATTTGAATCACGTTGGGATGTTTTATGATGTTAAAGACACTGTACAACTCTTTTTCAGTAGCATAATATTGGGGAGGATGTTGAACAGTTATCTTCAATATAATGGGATAAGCATGTTGGGCTGAATGGCCTCCCAATGTGCTGACAATGGTCATATCTCCAACTCTGTTCTCAGGTATTTAGCCCCAGCCTAACAACATGCAACTTCACAACCAAAGCTGCATCTTAGCTGCGGCTCTCATATCTGCACCTTAGCTGGGACATTCAGGCATACATCCTAACTATGACATCCAGATATTAGAACGATATATCGACCTTGGAGGTAATATAGATTTCCCATCACAATACCTGGACTCATCATGGTGAAAGACACCATTAGTATACTGGACTTCAAGAGAGTCAGGGGGCAGAGATGAGTGTAGTGTCCATCACTAAGGAGAAGGTGCTGGGGAATGTCTGAAGGTGGATAAACCTCTCAGACCAGATGGACTATACTGAGAATTCTGAAGGAGATAGCTAAGGGGATTGTAAAGGCATTGGTGGTGATCTTTCAGGAATCAGCAGATTCAGAGAGAGTGCCAGAAGACTGGAAAATGGCTAATGTAACACCCCTGTTTAAGAAGGGAGGGAGGCAGGAGAGAGGAAACTATAGGCTGTTTAGCCTGACCTCAGTCATCGGTAAGACTTTAGAGTCCATTATTAAGTATGAGATTGTGGAGGACTTGGATGTGCATGGTAAAATAGGGCTGAGTCAGCATGGCTTAGTCAAGGGGAGATCGCGCCTGACAGATCTGCTAGAATTCTTTGAGGGGGTAACAAACAAGTTAGACAAAGGAGAGCCAGTGGATGTGATCTGTTTAGATTTCCAGAAGGCCTTTGACAAGGTGCCATACAGGAGGCTGCTAAATAAGATTAAGGGCCCATGATGGTTAGGGGCAAGGTTCTGGCATGGGTAGAGAGTAGGGATAAAAGATCTTTTTCAGGATGGCAGCCGGTGACTGGTGAAGTTCTGCAGGGATCAGTGTTGGGACCACAACTATTCATGTTAAACATTAAAGATCTGGACGAAGGAACTGAGGGCACTGTTGCTAAATTTACAGATGGTGCAAAGATAGATGGAGAGACAGATAGTGTTGTGAAGTGGGGATGCACAAGGAGGACTTGGGCAGGCTAGGAGAATGGGCAAAGAAGTGGCAGATGAAATTCAATATGGGAAAGTGTGAGGTTATGCACTTTGGTAGGAAGAACAGAGATGTAGACTATTTTCTAAACAGGGAAAGGCTTCAGAAATTTGAAACACATAAGGGTTTAGGAATCTTAGTTCAAGATTCTCTTAAAGTTAACATGCAGGTTCAGTGAGGAACGTTTGAAGACTCTGGGACTATACTCATTGGAGTTTAGAGGGATGAGGGGGGGATCTAATTGAAGCTTTCAGAATACTGAATGGCCTGGACAAAGTGGATATTGGGAAGATACTTCCATTGGTAGGAGAGACTAGGACCCGAGGGCACAGCCTTAGAGTAAAAGGAAGACCTTTTAGAACGGAGATAAGGAGAAACTTCTTCAGCCAGAGAGTGGTGAATCTATGGAATTCACTGCCACAGAAGGCTGTGGAGGCCAGGTCATTGAGTACATTTAAGACTGAGAGCGATAGGTTCTTGATTATCAAGGGTTACAGGGAAAGTGGGAGAATGGGGTTGAGGAACTTATCAGCCATGATTGAATGGTGGAGCAGACTCGGTGGGCCGAATGGCCTAATTTCTGCTCCTATGTCTTATGGTCTTATTGTTCACACTCATTTCAAGAGGACTAGAATACAAGAGCAGAGAGGCTGAGACTGTATAAGGCTCTGGTTAGACTGCAATTGGAATATTGTGAGCAACTTTGAAGTCCATATCTAAGGAAGGATGTGCTGGTCTTGGAGGGGTTCCAGAGGAGGTTTACAGGAATGATCCCAGGAATGAAGGGCTTAGAAGGATGACGGGAAATCTGATTGAAACTTGCAGAATACTGAGACCCCTGGATAGAGTGGACATGGAGCAGATGTTTCCACTCGTAGGAGAAACTAGGACTCAAGGGCACAGCCTCAGAGTGAAGGCACAGCCCTTTAGAACTGAGATGAGGAGGAATTTCTTCAGCCAGAGAGTGGTAAATCTGTAGGACTCCTTGCCACAGAAGGCTATGGAGGCCAAGTCATTGAGTGTATTTAATACACAGATGGATAGGTCCTCAATTGGTGAAGGGATCAAGGGTTATGGGGAGCAGGCAGGAGACTGGGGTTGAGAAACATATCAGCCATGACCGACCATGGCAGAGCACACTCAATGGGCTAAATGACCTAATTCTGCTCCTATGTCTTATGTTCTTACAGACACCAAGGGTTAAATTACAGGGCGAGTTTACACAAACCCAGTTTTATATTGCTGGAATTGAAAGGAGTGGTTTGAGCAATGTTACAAGATGCGAAGGAAGATGCATAGGGCAAACTGGGAGTAATTATTTCCGCTGGATAGGCCCGGGGGTGCAGTGTAATTTCTGGTGGCAGATGTTTCGAAAGTGAAATTAGGAAACTTTTTTTTTTACACAGTGTGGTAGACATTTGAGACTGCCTTCTGCAAACGGTAATTAATGCTGGATCAATTGCTAATTATAAATTTTCCACTGGCAGGGGATGGTCTTGCAAAGATACTAGAAAGATCTGGGGCAAAGGAATTAGGTTGTAGTTCAACCAAGATCCTCAGTGTAAGGCAAAACAGACTTACTGGGCAGAGATAGTAGGAACTGCAGATGCTGGAGAATCTGAGATAACAAGGTGTAGAGCTGGATGAACACAGCAGGCCAAGCGGCATCATAGGAGCAGGAAGGCTGACGTTTCAGGCCTAGACCCTTCATCAGAAATGGTTCTGTAGGCAGGTACTAAGAAAGGTGATGTGGCTGTAGTACCTGGTTTGCTTCAGGACATGGTCGAGCAGTTTCAAGCCCGAAGAGATTACGAGAGAGTTGCAGTGGGAGAGAGATCCCCTGAGGTTTGTCCGGACGGAGGAGCGTAACTTCTTCAGGCTAGGCATCCTTAGAAGAGGCTTCGCTTACAGAGCAAACTGGTCTCCTGCTGTTGCTGTATTTTCTTGTAGCATACAACTGTCACAATGACAGAGGACAAAGTAAATAGACCTTCATTTTTTTTTGATGTTGGTCAAATCACCTTTTTCCAAGGAATTGATCCATGAGGCATTCGAACAGGAAGTTACAGGTGCCGGTTACAGACACTGCGTTAATTCAATGTCCAGCTTTCGGTCAGCTGGACCATGTGGAACTGCCATCTGATTTAGACCATCTTTCCTTGAAACAAGGACACCAACAGCTTGCATTTATATGGCGCCTCTTAATTCTTAAAATGCTGCTCATGGGACTGGGGTTAGAACATAGAACATAGAACAGTACAGCCCAGTACAGGCCCTTCGGCCCACGATGTTGTGCCGAACTTTTACTCTATACCTAAGGTCTATCTAACCTCCACCCCTACCTTATACTATCATTCATATGCCTATCTAATAGCCACTTAAATGCCCCTAATGAGGCCGACAGCACTACCCTCTCCAGCAATGCATTCCACACCCCGACCACTCTCTAAGTAAAGAACCTACCTCTGATGTCTCCCCGATATCTACCTCCTTTCAGTTTAAAACTATGTCCCCTCGTAAAAGCTACCTCCACCCTAGGAAAAAGTCTCTGGCTGTCTACTCTATCTATACCTCTGATCATTTTGTACACCTCTATCAAGTCACCTCTCATCCTTCATCGTTCTAAAGAGAAAAGCCCTAGCTGTCTCAACCTTTCCTCGTAAGACCTTCCCTCCATTCCAGGCAACATCCTGGTAAATCTCCTCTGCACCTTTTCTAACGCTTCCACATCTTTCCTGATTAGTTATGGGTTAATTAGACACAATTTGGCACTGACCCAAATAAGAAGATTTTGCAGATAATTGACCAAAAGTCTGACCGAGAAAATGAATTTGAGGGAGTGCCTTAAAGGGAGGGTGAGAGAGCAGGAGTGTGTACTGTCTACAAGATGCACTGCAGAAATTCACCAAAGATCCTCAGGCAGCACCGTCCAAACCCACGACCACTTCTGTCTAGAAGGACAAGGGCAGCAGATACATGGGAACACCACCACCTCCAAATTCCCCTCCAAGCCACTCACCAGCCTTGGAAATATTTCGCCATTCCTTCAATGTGGATGTGTCAAAATCCTGGAATTCCCTCCCTAAGGACATTGTGGGTCAACCCACAGCAGGTGGACTATGGCACTTCAAGAAGGCAGCTCACCACCACCTTCTTAAGGGGCAATTAGGGATGGGCAAGAAATGATGGCCCGACAACAACACCCACGTCCCACGAGTGGATAAAAATAACTCAGCAGCCTCCTTATTCAACAGATCATCCTCTGCCATTTGTTGAAAGGAAATTGAGCTGAAATGTTAACTCTGTTTCTCTCTCCACAGGTGCTGCCAGGCCTGCTGAGTTTCTCCAACATTATCTGTTTCAGTTTCAGATTTTAAGCATCTGCAATATTTAGCTTTGTTTGCAATGTGGTGATGGTTGGTAATCTGTTAGACTAAGTACCAGGGATAACCTCTCTGCTGTACTTCACAATACTGCTGTGGGATCTTTTCTTTCCAACTGCGTGGGCCTCACTTTGGAATCTTATCCAAAAGATGTCGCTTCCAACAGTGCAAAATTCCATCGGAACATCAACTGTGAATTTTGTTCTCCAGTCTTGGAATGAGAGTTCAACACATAACCTACTGACCTTGAGACAGAAGTGTTACTAACTGAGCCACAACCAGCTCATAAGCCTCATCTGGTGGGAATAAGAGGTGATAAGAATAATGCACAGGGCCTGGAAATAACTCGGGAACAAGACTTGGCAGATATCAGTCAGAAGCCAGTTTCCTTGGGCAAACACATCATGGTCTTTAACAAAGATCGTGGAAGCAACATTGCCCACATTTTTTGGTTTTTTGCAGCATATTGGCACCATTTCCAAGTTCCCATGACAACTGAGAAATCTTTCCTTCAAGAAGTGTGTTTTGCGTTGGAAGTGATGATGTGTGCCAATGTTTACATCAAGGAATGTTCTGAAATGCAGGAAGACTGCCAACCAGTCAATCTTACTGCTTCAGAAATTCTCAAGGCATGTTGAAATTATGATTTGGCTTCCCTGTCAGGCACCTGCTTTTAAAGAACTGTAAGGATTGGGTTCAGGAAAAAGGGAAATTGCTCCAAACACTCCTGAATGTTGGAGCTTCTGTGGAGAATGGACAGTGAGATGATTGGCCTCAGCCAAGGTGTCCTCTTCACCCTCTCCATAAATTGACTTTTGTTGTCAAGGCTCATGTTTGAATATCATAAATCCCTACAGTGCAGAAACAGGCCCTTGGGCCCAACATGTCCACACTGACCCTCAGAGCATACCACCCAGACCCATCCCCCTGTTACCCTGTCTACACATCCCTGAATGCTACAGGCAATTTAGCATGGCCAATCCACCTAGCCTGCACATCTTTGGACTGTGGGATGAAACCAGAGCACCTGGAGGAAACCCATGCAGACATGGGGAGAATGTGCAAACTCCACACAGACAATTGCCTGAGGGTGGAATCGAACCCGGATTGCTAGTGCTATGAGGCAGCAGTGCTAACCACTGAGCCACCATGCTGCCTATCAAGGCCACTTCATTGGGAATCTCTTTATGTTGGGCAGTCAGAATCAAATTACGTCCGCGGCTGGAGTCAGACGTCTTAGTGCTAATATTTGGAATGGGTGGATTGTCTTGTGAGGCATGGGTGGACAGGCTAGGTCCCCATCCGAAGGAGTTTAGGAAAACAAGAAGCAAGCATTTGAAAAATCCAAGTCTGAGGGGTTCTTGACTAGGGAAATGTGGAGAGAGAGTTTCCTCTTATGGAAGAATCTAGAACTAGGGGGCCTGTTTTAAAAAAACAAGTGTTGCCCAATTAAGACAGAGATAAGATGATTTTTTCTCCCCCTGTCCAATGACCATTTGGAACTGATTTCAGTAAAGGTGAAAGCAGAGTCATGGGACAGCATGGTGGCTCAGTGGTTAGTCCTGCTGCCTCACAGCACTAGGGACCTGGGTTCAATTCCACCCTCAGGTGACTGTCTGTGTGGAGTTTGCACATTCTCCCTGTGTCTGGGTGGGTTTCCTCTGGGGGCTCCGGTTTCCTCCCACAGTCCGAAGATGTGCAGGCTAGGTGGATTGGCCATGCTAAATTGCCTGTAGTGTTCAGGGATGTGTGGTTTAGGTGGGTTATAGGTGGATGGGTCTGGGTGGGATGCTTCTAAGGGTTGGTGTGGACTTGTTGCGCCAAAGGGTCTGTTTCCACACTGTAGGATTCTATATTAAAAAAAATACAACACAGAAACAAACCCTTCAGTCCAACCAGTCCATGCCAAGCAAATATCCTAAGTTAATCTAGTAGTCCCATTTGGCTGATATCCCTCTAAACCGTTCCTATTTGTGCACACATTTAGATACTTTTTAAATGTTGTAATTGTACCAGTTTCAACCACTTCCCCTGGCAGCTCATTCCATACACACACCACCCTCTGTGTGAAAAAATTGCTCCTTAGGTCCCTTTTAAATCATTTCCCTGTCACCTTAAACCTCTGCCCCTCTAATTTTCGACTTCCCTACCCCAGGAAACAACTTCGACTATTTACCCTATCCATGCCCCTCATGATTTTATAAACCTCCATAAGGTCACCCCTCAGCCTCTGACGCTCCAGGGAAAATAGCCCCAGCCCATTCAGCCTCTCCCTGTAGCTCAAACCCTCCAACCCTGGCAACATCCTTGTAAATCTTTTCTGAACCCTTTCAAGTTTCATAACGTCTTTCCTACAGCAGGGAGACCAGAACTGAACGCAGCGTTCCTTGAATGTTTTGGAGCCAAAGGTGGATAGATTTCTGTTAAGCAAAGGGATGAAGGGTTATCGGGGCACTTGGGATATGGAATTGAGTTTACAATCATTGAATGGTAGAGAAGACACGAGGGTCTAATGACAAACCCCTGCTCCTGATTTGTAAGTTCATGCGCTTTATAGGCAAGAAAAAAAGGGGAGCTTTAGCAAAGGAACAAGTCTCATCTAATTAGCCCCTTGAGCTTAATCTCAACATCATTTAATTCCTGATTGATTTGTACTCCATCCAACCACTTGGTTTTACATTCCTCAGTAACCCTGCTAACAAAAATGTAGCCATCTTGGTTTGGAGATTGTAATTTACCCCCAAACCTCAGCAGCATTCTGGGGAGAATATTTCACTCAGTGTGAAGAAATGCCTCCTAATATCATCCCTCAGTGGTCAAATTTTAAGGCTAGGCTTCTTCTGGGCTGCCTCTCCCTTCTAACCCACATCGGAGAAAATAGTGTCTCAGTACTGGCAATTTAAAATCTTCTAATCACCTTCAACACCAGAAAATCCACCCAAAATGTACTTAGCTGCCTGATGTGCAAAGACTAGAAGTAATCTGTACACCAGTGGCTGACATCATGAAGGAATTGAATTCATGAATGTAAAACAAAGAGAGGAAAATACCGAACAAGTAAAAAGCAAGGCTTCCGATTCAGCTTTTATCCTTCATGTTTTGAATCAACCCGAGTTCATGGGTATCTCTGTGATGGTCAGTGTTCCTCAGAGAGCTGTTTTTGCTGCATTCTGAGATCCATGCTCAGTGCCATATGCATGCTGTCAACCTCGCTCTCCAACAGCTGTGCCTCACGGCTCGAGCTGTCCTAACGTTTCCCCCCCACTGATTACATTCCACTTCATCCTCCAGCTCATTCGACATTCTGAAGAAAGGTCACCAGACCCGAAACGTTAACTCTGATTTCTCTCCACAGATCCTGCCAGACCTGCTGGGATTTTCCAGCAATTCCTGTTTTTCTTTCAGATTTCAGATCAAGTCTATTTACCCTATCCATGCCCCTCATGATTTTATGAACCTCTGTAAGGTAATCCCTCAGCCTCTGGTGCTCCAAGGAAAATAGCGCCAGTCTATTCAGCCTCTCCCCTCTAGCTCAAACCCTGCAAACCTGACAACATCCTTGGAAATCTTTTCTGATCCCTTTCAACTTTCACAACAACTTTCCTATAGCAGGGAGACCAGAATTGCACACAATATTCCAAAAGTGGCCCCTCCAGTGTCGTGTATAGCCACAACATGACCTTCTAACTCCTATACTCAATGCACTGACCAAAAAAGGCCAGTGTACCAAACGCCTTCTTCACTATTCTGTCTACCTGCGACTCCACTTTCAAGGAACCATGAACCTTCACCCCAAGGTCTCTTTGTTTAGCAACACTCCCCAGGACCTTACCATTAAGTGTGTTAGTCTTGCCCAGTTTTGTCTTTCCAAAATGTAGCACCTCACATATATCTATATTAAACTCCATCTGCCACTCCTTCGCCTATTGGCCCATCAGATCAAGGTCCCATTGTACCTCTGAGGTAACCTTCTTGGCGGTCCACTACACCTCCAATTTTGATGTATAAATAAATGAAAACCTTATCTGTCTTTTTTTAAACATCTCCACAATGACTGTGAATGCAGTCTGAAAGCCCTTGGCTTGAAGTGCACTGGAACATCCTGAGGATGTGATAGACGTGACCAAAATACAAGATTTTTCTCTCTCAATGTTGGTGTGATCAGCCACTTAATGCTGTCATCTACAGTCTGTCTACAGCTTTTCAATGAGGCTGTTCGAAGTAAAAGCAAGAAATTTCAAGTAACACTGTGTTCATTCATCAGACTCTCAAAACGCAACCCCTGAATCACATCAAAGGAATCTTACAAACAAAGCAGAAAAATAAAGTAAACAAAGTTTTAAAAGTTCAACATTTCATGCTATAAAGTAGAAAAGCAAAGAAACACAGTTAACAGTTCACCACCACAGTCCATAAGACCCTGGCCATGCTGTGCTCACACTCCTCATAA
>NC_063341.1:70715710-70821582 GCF_021869965.1 Rhincodon typus
CCACAGTCCATAAGACCCTGGCCATGCTGTGCTCACACTCCTCATAAGGCCTCAAACACCCCCCCCCCACAGTCCATAAGACCCTGGCCATGCTGTGCTCACACTCCTCATAAGGCCTCAAACACCCCCACCCCACAATCCATAAGACCCTGGCCATGCTGTGCTGACACTCCTCATAAGGCCTCAAAACCCTCCCCCACAACAGTCCATAAGACTCTGGCCATGCTGTGCTCACGTTCCTCATAAGGCCTCAAACCTCCCGCCCCCCGCTCTAGGTTTGAGCTCACCCCCTGCTGCCACCCTGGCCTGCATGCTCTTGCCATCTTGCAGCTTGTTCCTGCTACTGCCAGTGCCACGGCCTGCCTGCTGCCACTCTTACCACCGACCACGCCAGGCAGCCTGTTCCCGCTCTCACCGCCACTCGGGAGGACTGCCGTCAGCATCAGGAATGTCTCTCGCCGCCATGTTTGTCCCACCTTCCCTGCGCTGGCCCGATCTCCTCAGCGCTACACAAACTCACACCTCACTTAAGGTAATTAGATCAAACTAAGAAACAGAAGTGGCGAAAGAAGGAAAAAAAACACTGAAAGAAAAGAAAGGACGCCTAGACAAGCCCTGAGCAGGAGCCCGCATGCCCCGCTGCAAATCCGCCGCCATCTTGGAGGCTTGGGGTACCCACTGCGTCTGGGTAAATATAGGCCAAACAGCAGGCAGGTCTCCTCTGCTCATATCTGAATAGCATCGTCAGATCTTTTACATCCAACTGACAGCACAGATGGGGCCGTGAGTTTAATGTCTCACCAGAAAGGCAATATTTGTGACAAGACTGCACTCCCTCAGTACTGCGCTGGAGAGTCAGCGGGAACCTGTGTTCCAGTCTTTAGGATTTAAAGTCGCAACCTTGTGATTCAGAGGATGCAGGAGAAATGGGGAGCAGTGCTATCCCCTAAGCCATATCCAATACTATTGGATGTCCAAGACTTCAGTCTAGCAGATTCCCCTACTCTGTACAGCAGCTGCTTTGGCATCCATCATAGCCTCAGCCAGCCTGTTGTCTGCTGCGAAATGTGTGGCGATCCAGAAAAAAACAAGGTGTTTCTTTTCTAGGACAGCCTCCAATTCCTGGTTGAGTACTGGCTGGTTCACCATGATCATCGCCCTTGAAATTTGCGACAGAATTGATGTCTATGGCATGGTCCCACCGAACCACTGCAGGTAGGTGCGAACTGACATTGGTGTCATAGCATGAGGCTTTTATGTTGACTTCCTGTTTCCTGGTAGCCTGTAGTGTTCATTGTTTTAATTGTTCTGCATTCAATAAGGTGAGCGCGGTAACTGAGTTGTACTGGATTGGTGAAGCCTGGGTGTTGACTCAGAGCAAAATGAACAGACACCACAAAAGTGAGTAGAAGCTGAGCTGAAAGCGAGAATGCTGGTAGTTAGTGATTGCAGGGATATTTTAAAACAGTGTAAAAAAAAAGTTGCACCTTTATAAATGAGGTCATCACTGATCTGAGATTTATAAAATATACAACAAACTGGCCAGTACACAGCATAACCTGATCCTGAGCAGAGGTAGGGTCGACAGGAAGGGATTCTGCCCCTGATGGAGGGATCAATGACCCAGGAATAGATTTAAGGTAAGGAGCATCAGGTTTAGAGGGAATGTGAGGAAAACACTCTTTCACCCAGAGGATGTGGGAATGTGGAACTCACTGCCTTTGGGGGTGGTATAGGCAGAAACCCTTGTTATGTTTAAGAAGTAATAGACGGGCATTTGCAATATCAAGGCTTTTGGACCACATGCTGGAAAATGGAATTAGTATAGTTAGGTGGTTGTTTTTGACTAGCACAGACATGATGGGCCAAAGGTCCTTTATCCATGACTGTCTCACTCTGTAACACAGTGTGCAAGCCCTGAAGAGCATTACTATTAAGCAGGATGTTTTAGTTCATCAATCCGAGCAAACTTCACCAAAGTGATTGTACCAAAGTGATTCCAACACTCAAGATGGAGACTGAGACTATTGCGGATGTCAAGCCCCCAGTTGCTGCAGCATAGACTGTCAATCCATAGTACAACCTTCTGATCTACTGGTACTTTCTTTAAAAATTCGAGGGATTTGAGAGCCTTTGACAAGGCCAGCTTTAATGCCTATTCTTAAATGCCCTTGAGAAGGCAATGCTAAAACTCTGATAGCCACAGGGAGTAGGTACGCCCTCTGGGACATTAAGGTGTGGATTCTGCGGGTTTTGGAAAACAATGTGGAAAAATAGAACATCATCCATTTTGGCAGGCAGAACTGATTTGCAAGGTACGTCTTAAAATGGTGAGAGGTTAGAAAGTATTGATGTACAAAGGTATCCTTCTCAATTGGCCACTGAAGGTGAACTTGCAGGTGCAGCAAGCTTTTGGAAAGTTGAACAGAATGTTAGCCTTTATCACGAAAGAATGTGAGTGCAGAAGCAGTGAACTCTTGCTCCAATTATACAGGAATTTGGTTAGACCACACCTAGAGGACTTTGTGCAGTTTTGGTCTCCTTATCTCAGCAAAGATATTATTGCCGTAGAGGAAATGCAACAGGCAGTCACTAGATTTGTTCCCAGGATGCCAGGACTGACGTATGAAGAGAGATCGGGCAAAAATTTCTGTAAAGTTTCAACTATTGAGAGCTGATCTCTTTGAAACCCACAAGATACTTGATAAGCCAGGTAAATGCAAGTAAGATATTTCCCTGGCTGGGGAGTCTACAACAAGGGGGCACAGTTTAAAAATGAGGGGGTGCCTTTTAGGATCACGTTGAGGAGAAATTGTTTTACTCAGAATCTTTGGAATTCTATACCCCAGAGAGCTGGAGAAGCCGAGTATGTTTAAAGTAGAGGTTAATGGAATTCTATTTTGTCAGTGGCATAAAGTGTTATGGGGGATAGTTTGTGTAAAAGGCATTAAAGTGCTCAATCAGCCATCATTGTAATAAATTGTGGATCAGGCTTGATGGGCTGAATGGTCTACTCCTATTCGTAATGTTGCAGTATTCTCACCCAGTGTTAGGAAAGGCATGTTGATATTACTAGGAGGGGAACTTCAAACTGACGGAGTCCTCAAACCCCTGCTGCCTGTGTTGTTGTATATAGAGGACGTTGTGGGTTTAGAAGGCACTGTTGAAGAAGCCTAAGGGAGTTGTTGTAGTTCGCTGTGGATATAGTACACACCATGGCTCATTCAAGGTACTAAACTGAAGGGAAATCGTTTGGGCTTACATTCACCTGTGACTGCGTCCAACAGAATGTGAGCATGAATTGCATTGTTGCAGCTATTTAAAGAACGTCTAAAAGGCTGCAGCTGTCAGAATTTAAGAAACACAACAGCCAATTTGCATACAGCAAGGTCACACAAATGAAAATGGGATCATAGACTCAGACAGCACGGAAGCAGACCCTTCGGTCCGACCAGTCCATATCGCCCATAATGCCAAACTAAACGAGTCCCACCTGCCTGCACTTGGCCCATGTCCCTCCAAACCTTTCTTATTCATGTATTATCCAAATGTCTTTTAAACATTGTAAGTACCTGCATCCAACACTTCCTCAAGAACTTCATTCCACACAAGAAGCACTCCCTTTGTAAAAATTTGCCCCTCATGTCTTTGTTAAACCTCTTTCCTCTCACCTTAAAAATACGGCCTCTAGTCTTGAAATCCCTCAATCTAGGGAAAAGACACCTACCATTAACCCCATCTATATCCCCCATGATTTTATAAACCTCCGTAAGGTCACCTCTCAACCTCTTATGCTCCAGTGAAAAAAGTCCCAGCCTGTCCAGCGTTTCTTTATAATTCAAACCTTCCATACCTGGCAACATCCTGGTAAATCTCTTCTGAACCCTCTCCAGCTTAATAATATCCTTCCTACATCTGGGCAACAAGAACTACACACAGTATTCCAGAAGAGGCCTCACCAACATCCTGTACAACCTCAATATGACATCCCAAATCCTGTACTCAAAGAATTGAGCAATAAAGGCAAGCGTGCTACATACCTTCATAACCACCCTGTCCATATATGGCCCAAACATCAAAGAATTATGTACCTGAATCCCTAGGTCTCTCTGTTCTACAACACTACCCAGGGCCCTACCGTTAACTATGTAAGTCCTGTCCCTGTTTTTTAATACCAAAATGCAATATCTCGCGTTTATCAAGATTAAACTCCATCTCTCATGTTTTAGTAGTGAGGAGTAAATCATCACGGGAGCATTGGGGAAAACGCCTCCACTCCCTTTATCATCGTCATGGGATCTCTTGTATTCTCTTAAGAAAGGAGATAAGATGTGGAAGTGTTGGAAAAGGTACAGAGGAGATTTACCAGGATGTTGCCTGGAATGGAGGGAAAGTCTTACGAGGAAAGTTTGAGAGAGGTAGGGCTTTTCTCTTTAGAACGACGAAGGATGAGAGGTGACTTGATAGAAGTGTACAAAATAATCCGAGGTATAGATACAGTGGACAGGCAGAGACTTTTTCCTCGGGTGGAGGTAGCTATTACAAGGAGGCATAGTTTTAAAGTGAGTGGAGGTAGATATAGGGGAGACATCAGAGGTAGGTTCTTTACTCAGAGAGTGGTCAGGGCGTGGAATGCATTGCCGGAGAGGGTAGTGGAGTCGGCCTCATTAGGGGCATTTAAGCAGCTATTAGATAGGCATATGGATAATAGTATAAGGTAGGGGTGGAGGTTAGATAGACCTTAGGATTAGGGTAAAAGTTCGGCACAACATCGTGGGCCGAAGGGCCTGTACTGTGCTGTACTGTTCTATGTTCTATGTTCTCAGGAGACCAAAACTGCACAAAGCATTCCAGGTGCGGTCTAACTAAACTCACATATAATTGGAGCGAGAGTTCAGTGTCCCGGTACTCATATCGTTTTGTGTTAAAGGCTTAACATCAGAATGGCACCTGGGCCAGTGCCAATCTTCCTCGACACTGCACTAAACTAGCAATTTGGATTATGTGCTCACGTCTCTGAGCCCACAATCCTCAATACTACTGAGCCAGGTCTGTCAAAGATATATACAATACTGAGATTAGAAGGTATAATCAAACTCTTTACACTTAAATGAAGGTTGTTTTCATAAAATAACATCTTCCTGAATGTCCATCATTAACCACAAATAAACTGCAGAATCATTAACAACACAATCTAAAATGAAGTCTGTCTCCAGTACAATTCTGAAATTTTAACATATTTTATTAATGCTTTCCACAGCTTGATTGACAGGCAGGAAGGTGTTACACAGAGAAATTCTGGTTTATGTGGGCTCTAATTGGCAGTTTTCATCCTTAATTGTCAAAAAAATGAGGACAAGTCATAATGCCTTCCTGGTGTGACAGCTTCCGCATTAATCCACTGTTTCAGGTTTTACCCTGTCATCAGGAACCTCGCAAGAATTTTTTTTTGGTAAATCATGGATAAACTCTTTATCAGAAGCAGGGAGTGTTTTGCCGTTGTTTGTACCAAGGGCAGAAGTGTTTCATTGAATAATGGTCATGTTCCTCCCCTGTGCACATCATAAAACAGAGATTTACAGAAATGCACTTATTCATAGGGACATGACACAACTGTTTCTAGATACTTTTCAGAGAAGTCCTTACTCAGCCCTGGAGCAGGCAGGACTTGAACCTGGGCCTCCTGGCTCACAGATAGGAACACTACCACTGTACCACAAGAGCCCTTGGGAGCTGCTGTATTTATTTTTACCCAATCTGTTCAGAGATGTTATTATACACGTCTAAGACTTGAACCTCCTGGCTCAGAGATAGGGACCATACCAGTGCACCACAACAGCCACCAACAATTGATGTTGAAAGTCGAGGTATTTTTCTCCTAAACAACCTGTTCAGAGATGTTATTACACAGCTCTGGAGCAGGCAGGAGTTAAACCCAGCCCTCATGACTCAGAGTACTGACTCTAGTGCTGTACCACAAGTACCCTCTTGCTGCACAGATTATAACTGATGCAGAAGTTATTCTGGGACTTAATTATATCTTTAACCCACGTTCTCTCTCTTGATAATCATTGATTTTTTTTAATCATTCATGGGATGAGGGAGTCACTGGCCAAGTCAGCATTTATTGCCCATCCCTAATTGCCCCAGACAGCAGCCACATTACTGTGGTTCTGGAGTCACATACAGGTCAGACCAGGTAAGGACGGCAGCTTTCCTTCCCTAAGGGATATCAATTAACCAGATGGGTTTCTCTGACAATCAACAACGGATTCATGGTCATCATTAGACTCTTAATTCCAGACTCCTTTTTAATTGGATTCGATTTCCACCATCTGCCATGGCGGGATTCGAACCTGTGCCCCTAGAACATTACTTGGGTCCCAGGATTAATAGTCCAGTGATAATACTACTGGGCTATCACCTCCCCTGATTTCATAAAGACGTACGTCACCGGTGTTAGTCCCTCAGAATCAAGAATGGTATCTGAGAGGGAGGATAACTGATGAGTCCAACTTCAGGCCCATATGTTTTCCTGCAGTGGGGGGCACACTATAAGGAAATGGAATTAGAATTGTTGGGGAGAGAGGTCAAAGAGGAATCTCCAGTTCTGTGTTCAGCAGTATAAGTCAGAGGTGGGAGGGGACAGAGACCACTCCAAATCTGGCTTTCACGTGGGGCCCAGTTGCCCTCTTAATCACAGCTCAGCTCGAAGGTGAGGTCAGTGACACTCTGACTTCCCCAGCTGAATACAGTATTTTCATACATTTCAAATTACAATAATTACATGCAACATTGATTTTTTCTCTTTAGAACGACGAAGGATGAGAGGTGACTTGATAGAGGTGTACAAAATGATCAGAGGTATAGATATAGCAGACAGCCAGAGACTTTTTCCTAGGGTGGAGGTAGCTATTACGAGGGGCATAGTTTTAAAGTGAGTGGAGGTAGATATAAGGGAGACGTCAGAGGTAGGTTCTTTACTCAGAGAGTGGTCAGGGCGTGGAATGCATTGCCGGAGAGGGTAGTGGAGTCGGCCTCATTAGGGGCATTTAAGCGGCTATTAGATAGGCATATGGATGATAGTATAAGGTAGGGGTGGAGGTTAGATAGACCTTAGGATTAGGGTGAAAGTTCGGCGCAACATCGTGGGCCAAAGGGCCTGTACTGTGCTGTACTGTTCTATGTTCTATTGATGCCATTGTTCCACTCCCCTAATGTATACATCCAATCCTGTATAACACCTGATCAATGATGGACCCCACTGTGGACACCCCTAGGTTCCCCATGATCTCATGATATTTACCAGACGTTGTTATCATCAGGCCTTGGGATCTTACAACATACCCCTTTAACTCACATTCCAAAGTTAATTGTTATACTCTTTCTCAGACATTTACCAGACTTGCATATCTCTAAGGACTGTTTGAATTATGTTGTTCATTGTGTTCCTTGCTATCCTTATCAAATTCCGTCACTCATCTTATATTTCCTACTGTCTTAATCACGGTTGATACAAAAAGATACTAATTACTACCAATTGCTATCTAATTCATAATGTCAGTTCTAATATAAAGTGAGTTAGATATAAAGTTATATGGTTACACCTAATGTTAGAATTCTTTAGCCAATAAGTTGTGAGAAGCTTCTGTCCCACCTGACCTCAGAAGGTCTTCTAAACACAATCCCTCTGTCTTGCAACTGCAACAATATCTCCTTCCATTCACATGTTGTCTGTAAGTGTCTTTTAAACAGGAGATTGCATCGAAGATGAAATTTACTGACCCTATTGTAAATATTTCTACACTAACTCTTCTTTTTAATAAGACAACATCTATTTGAATTCCATTAATAAAGCTGAAACTCAATCACTTTCCCTGCTCAGTAGGCTTGCCTGAACTCCAAAGGTTTTACAAAATATAATCTTGTTCTCTGTTTACCTTATCATTTGTCTCTGTTATTGTGGGATCATACTTTTCTTACAATTCTTGCTAAACTACAAACTTCAGGCAGACTGTTCCCAGACATCTCTTATCAGACTGCCTCTTACTGACATCTGTAGCTGCGGCTTTGTACAGAACTCCCTGTATATTCATTTGTAAGATTCTTCATTCTGTCTGGACCCTATTACCTTGGATTTATCTTATTCTCAAAGCTACCATTACCTTAACTTATGATCTCACTTTATTTCTGAACTCAGCAAGCTAATTCTGTTACTGCACCTATAAAGCTTTGCTATATTTATGCCAACTAAAAATCCACAGGCAGGCATCTTGTGCCACTTCTGGCCAATGGGCTGCCCCAACTGAATCCCCTTCTCCTTCCTCTGTCTCCCCTGTGGTACCTTGAGGTTGAGTCACTGAGCCTTGAAATGACCTTGATGGTCCAGGAAGTGACTGAGAGGCAGCAGCACAGAAATGATCTTTTTCTGTCGATATCTTTTCCATAAGCGGGAGTGTACTATCTCAGGAATTGTTTTATAAGGCAATCCCTATATCCAAGAATCTGTTTTGTGGGGTGATCCCTGTATCCAGGAATCTATTCTATGAGATGATCCCTAAATCCAGGAATCTCCTCTGTGAGGTGGCCCAGTCAAGCCAATACAATAAACCTGCCATCCCAGGAATCAGTCTGATGAACGTTCCCCGCGCTCCCTCTATGGCAGTTATATCTTAAACCTGCCATCCCAGGAATCAGTCTGATGAACGTTCCCCGCACTCCCTCTATGGCAGTTATCTCTTTCCTTCTTTAAGAATGGACTCTTCCTGAGTTTTCCCAGCAGTTTTTTTTTCTTGTTTTCATTCCAGCCTCCTTAGTTTTGTTTTTATTGCAAGGGGATTGGTGAATAAGAACAAGGAAGACTTAGCATGCTTGCCTTCATTGCTCAGACCTTTGAGTGTAGGAGTTGGGACATCACGTTGAGGTTGTACAGAATGTTGGTGAGGCCTCTTCTGGTGTAATATGTGCAGTCCTGGCCATCCTGCTACAGGAAGGATGTTATTAAACTGGAAAGGGTTCAGAAAAGAATTACCAGGATGTTACCAGGAATGGAGGGTTTGAGTTATAGAAATAGACTGGAAAGACTGGGACTTTTTCCACTGCAGTGTACGAGGTTAAGGAGTGACCTTATTGAGGTTTATGAAATCATGAGGAGCGTGGATAGAGTGAATGACAAGGGTCTTATCCGTAAGCTGGGGGAGTTAGGGAGCATATTTTTAAGGTGAGAGGAGAAATTTTTAGAAAGGACATAAGGGAAAACTTTTTTTTACACAGAGTGGTTCGTGTGTAGGATGAACTGCCGGAGGAAGTGGTGGATGCAGGTACAGTCACATTTGGATAAGTTCATAAATAGGAAAGGTATGGAAGGATATGGGCCAAATGCAGGCAGGTGGGTCTAGTTTAGCTTGGAAACAAGGTTGGAATGGACAGGTTGGACTGAATGTGCTGTGTGACTGTATGACTTGATGACTTGCTTGTACAGAGCTTTAGTGAGAACGCAGCAGTCGTACTGTACATGGTTCTGGTCAGGAAGAAGGGGACCCAGGAGCTGTACTGCACTGGAATTTCTGAAAGATTAACACACAAAATATGAGAGGACTTTGTATTTGGAAATCATGTGGTTCAAGCTGCTGGATTAACTTAACATTCCAATTCTGGCATCACAGTTCTGAAAAAAAAAGAAGGCTTTAGAAAGGGTTGCAGAAAAGATTAGCGAGAATGGTTCTAGGGATTTCAAGTATATGAATAAGTTGGAGAAGCTGGGACTGCTCTCCATAAAATAGTGGTGATTTGATGGAGGTATTCAAAATTGTGAGAGAGTTAGACTGTCTCCATTGGCAAAAGAGCTTACACATTTACAGTGATTAATTTGATTGATTTGATTTCATTTCATTGATTTATTGTCATGTCTACCTCAGTATTGTGAAAAGTTTTGTTTGCGAGCAGTACAGGCAGATCATAGTAAGCAAGGCCATACAGAGTATAGGGTACTTGGACAGAGTAAGGTATACAGGTTACACCACATAGAAGGTGTGCGAAGCAAGATCACCATTAACAAAATCAAGTGACCCTTCCTCAGAACCCCTTCTGAGGAAGGGTCACCGGACCCGAAATGTTAACTCTGATTTCTCTTCACAGATGCTGCCAGACCTGCTGAGCTTTTCCAGCAACTTCTGTTTTTGTTTCTGATTTCCAGCATCCACAGTTCTTTTGGTTGTTATTGACAAGATCAACATTATCTGAAGTTAGAGAGGGCCATTCATCAGTCTGATAACAGCAGGGAAGAAGCTGTTCTTGAACCTGTTGGTGCATATGTTCAAGCTTCTGTATCTTCTGCCTGATGGAAGAGGTTGTAGGAGATCATTACTGGGGTGCGATGGGTCATTGATGATGTTGGCCGCCTTTCCGCGGCAGCGAGCTGTGTAAATACAGTCCATGGATGGAAGGTTGGCTTCCGTGATGGTCTGGGCTGTGCACACCACCTTCTAGTTCCTTAAGGTCCTTGGCAGAGCAGTTGCTGTACTAGGCCATTATGCACAGGACAGTATGCTTGGCAAAAGAAGCAACAGCAAGATGAAGAAAATCTGTTTAATCCACTGAGTGATTAGGATTGAAGTGCTGGGAAGTCTGATGGAGATAATTCCAATCCTGGCTTTCAATTGGATAAACACCTGGAGGAAAATAAATTGCAGGATTACAGGGAGAACTGGGGAGTGAGACTAGTTGTGTTGCTCGTATAGAGAGCTAGCACAGTCAATGATGGACTGAATACCTCCTTTTGCGCTGTAGCCCTTCTGTAAATTGTGACGTAGAACAGGAGACATTAGAGATTCATTATGCAGGATAGAGAAACTACATCCCAGAATCTACAGAATCTGAAGGGGTCTTTTATCTGTTTGCAAGATACATACATTGGCAGCAGTGTTGCCCTTGTGTCGTTGACCTAGATACAACTGAGAGGTTTTGTTAGATTTCTGAATCAACCCCATTGGCATGGGACTGAAGATGCATGAACAAATAGCTCAGAACAGTAGTGGAGGTGGACTGTTGAATGGTTTTGTTAAGTAGATTAGTGAACCTGAAGTCTGGGCTAACAACCTGCAGCTTTGAATTCAAATCCCACATTTGCAATTTGGGGATTTAAATTTATTTTTGAGGCGATAAATCTGTAAATTTGAAACTCGACGATGGTAACTGATTTGACACCAATGTCGCTCAGGATTTACATCTTATAAATAAAAAGATTGGAGTTTTCTGAAAACGCAGACGTTTTACCAAAGCTTTATGTCTTGCACTGATTAGGACAAACACAAGAATGCCAAATAAAAACCGAAAATGCTGGATAAAATCAGCAGGTTTGGCAACATCTGTGGAGAGTTAACACTTTAAGTCCAGTTTGACTGTTCTTCGGTTAACTTCCAATGATCATAACAATGGAACTAGAGATGCCTGAAATTTGTAGTTAATTCAAAAACATTGGGAGCGAAAACAGAAATTGCTGTAGAAACTCAGCAGGTCTGGCAGCGTCTGTGAAGAGAAATCAGAGTTAACGTTTCAGGTCGAGTGACCCTTCCTCAGAGCTCCTCAGTTCTGAAGAACAGTCACTGGACCTGAAACATTAACTGTGATTTCTCTCCACAGATGCTAACAGACCTGCTGAGCTTTTCCAGCAATTTCTGTTTTTGTTTCTGATTTACAGCATCTGCAGTTCTTTCAGTTTTTATTTTGTCAAAAACATTGGGATAGGCTGAAACGTATTTGTTTTATTTGCAGAGAACAGGTCCCTGTGGATGAATGTCCATCATGTTTAGTTTAGTTTGGGAAACTTGGTCAGCATGGACAAGTTGGACCGAAGGATCTGTTTCCATGCTGTGTGACTCACTACCTGTAAGGGTGATGAAGGCAGAAGCCCTCATACTATTTACAAAGTGTATAGATGTTCACTTGCGATGCCAAGGCACACAGGGCTGTGGGTCAAGTGCTGAGAAATAGGATTAGGATAGTTTGGTGGTTGTTGTGGACTGACACAGGTTTGATGGGCTGAAGGGCCTTATTCTGTATAGATCTCTATGACTATGGGGCAACCAGTGGACGGTGGCCTTTGGAGGGAAGACTCACTGAATTCTCCAGCTCTAAAATGGATTAACAACAGACAACAAAGACAGTTGGATGAAGGAAGGAGATATTTTTTGCAGGCTCAGGATAAGCCCAAACTCTTTGTAACCATTGAAATATTTCTGCAAGCTAATCACTGCCATCGTGAGGGAGAATATGTGAACCTGCACAGTAACATGGTATTCTCTTACTCAGGGACCCCCCTCACCGCTCCGTGCCGTATCATTACTACGAGTCTTCAGGAATCGATGAGTGCACGATGTACATCTCGCACGAGCTGGGCCGCAAGGGGAGCCATCACCGGTTCATCACGGAAAAGCACGCGTTCGCCAGGTGGGCGAGGAAGTACAACATCCACTTCCACCAACCGGAATGGGAGCTCGAATCCTTGGCTTCCAATCACACAGAGCGTGAGGCAGGGAGGAGGTGAGGCAGGGCCGAAGACGAGGAGACCCAAACATGGGGCACACCTGACCAATCAGCAGGAGCTGCCAGACCCAAACGACAGTTTCCTCTTCCTCTTTCAAATTGGCTTCCCACCAAAGGAAAAAAGACCACAATAATCTAGCGGCTTGTGCGACCAGTGTAAGGCTGTGGAAGGACAGTTGCAACGTTAGGAGATGATCTTTCTGACGAAGGGTCATCGGACCCGAAACATTAACTCTGTTTTTTTCCTTCACAGATGCTGCCAGACCCGCTGAGCTTTTCCAGCAACTTTGTTTTTGTTAGGAGATGACATGATGGCCGCTCCTGCAGATCTCTCAATTCTGAAAGCTCATGAGGCCCAATGTAGGAGCAAAATAATCCTTTTTTTTTAATATAAGGAGCCCAGAAGCAACTTTGTTTGATTTATCGACTTTGGTTTAATTAATGCGGCAGCCTCTGCGACCCTCACAATGTTTTGTCTTTATATACTTCTGATGGTTTCTTTCCAATCACTGACCTGTAATGTTATTTGTATCAATAGGAATTTATTACCTCATTGGGCTCCAACGTGTCACTTTTGAACTTTTGCTGACATTTTAACCAAATACCACAGGCAGCTCAGAATTGTAGCCTCTAATTAATCTTCCTGAGTGCCAAGGACTCCTTGCATTGTGAGAAATTACTGGGTGGAAGAATAGAAGTGTGTGGGGAAAGACTCAGATCCGACTTCTACTGTTTTGATGATTAAAGGAAAATCAATCAGCGTTTCAAACCTCTGTGTCGAGTGATCTGTATGTAACTGCATCTGTTCAACCTGGTTCTGTAATCCTTCATAGTGGTACCTAACAAACATCCATCTGTGTTGAAATTTTGCATCCCTACCGTCCACCTTCAATTTCTCTTTGAGGGAGAGAAGTCTAGGCTTTGCAGTACCTTTCATGGAATAGCAGGGTGGCTCAGTGGTTAGCACTGCTGCCTCACAGCGCCAAGGAGCTGGGTTTGATTCCAGCCTTGGGTAACTGTGTGGAATTTACACATTCTCCCTGTCTCTGTGTGGGTTTCCTGTGGGTGTTCCAGTTTCCTCCCACAGTATAAAAATGTCCAGGTTAGGGTGGATTGGCCATGGGAAATTGCCCCTAGTGTCCAGGGATGTGCAGGCCAGGTGAGTTAGCCATGGGAAATGCAGGTTACAGGGATAGAATAAGGGGTGGTCCTGAGTGGGATGCTTTTCAGAGGGTCACTGTGAACTTGATGGGCTGAATGGCCTGCTTCTGTATTGTAGGGATTCTATGTAAAATTTTGAAAACAGCCATCTCTAATTTTATGCTCCCTTGTGTCCAACAGAGGAAATCATTTGTCTCTATCTACACTGTTCAAATCCTTTAATTATGTTAAAATCCTCAAATAGATTGCTCCTTAAGCTGCTACACTCACGCAAAAAGAAGCACAGCATATCCAAACACTCATAATTTAACATTAAGCCATGATGTTATTCTGGCAAATCTGTACTGTATCCACGCCAAGGCCAGTGTGTCTTTGACAAAAATGAATGCGTATTTCAGACCAGACCCCTAAACACTGCAGCATAATTTCTACCACACAGTTTTTCAGATAAAGGCTAATGTACCATTAAACAGTAAACGCTAGTTACTTGTAAATTTCTCTCCTGCATGGTACGGGTCCTCAAGTAAAGCGGTGCACAAACCAGCGAAAGTAGAGTCAAAATAGCAGTAACAGAAGTTGGTGGTGGCTAGGATACCGCATGCAGAGCCCAGAGGGAGCCCTGGAACGGTTGCAAAGTTGACACAATATCTACAGAGGGAGACCGTGGAATATATGGGCCCTGGGGCTGATGTGCAAACGAAGCAAAGGTGAGATGAGGAGAAATGACTCCTGTCTAAGACTGGTAAATGTGTGGAATTCACTAGCCCAGGATACAGCAGATGCCGGGCCATTGAGTAAATTGAAGGAGATAGATTGATTTTTAATGAGTAGTGGATTGAATTGTTACGGGGAGCGGGCAGGAAAGTGGAGTTGAGGCCAAGATGATATCAGCCATGATCAAATCCAATGGTGGAGCTGATCCGAGGGGCTGAATTGCCTCCTGCTGCTCTCACTTCTTATGCTCCTATGGTAGGGCCTGGAAAGCACTGCCTGGAAATGTAGTGGGGGCCGGTGCAATTGAGGCATTCAAGGGGGGCATTGGACAGTCATTTGGATAGAAATGGAGAGCTGAGATATGGAGAAAAGGCAGGAGACTGGCACTAGGAAATAGAGCCAGTGCAGGCATGATGGGCTGAATGGCCTCCTGCACCGTAACAATCTTGTGGTAGCTGGGGATATGATGCAGCATCAAAAGGGAAAGGTCTGGAGAGTGGCCCAAAGGTGGAGATGGGCTGGAAGAATTTCTAAAGGTTGGTGAGCAAGAGAGATAGTGTCTATAAGCTGTCCTGAACTTGGAGGAAGGAGAGGTGTTAGGGATGGAATCCATCCAATTGCTCCCACTTTGCCGCATCTCGGGATATACTGCGGTGCAGTGTAAGGTCTAAGAGGGCAGCTAGTGAAAGTGGAATCTGCATTGCAGAAAGGGTGGGGTGACTTCACCCAGAGCGGAGTACAACAAAATATAAACACAAAAAAAATCCCACAAATAAGCTGTGTTTTCATTCTGAATTGTCTTCTGATATTAAAATTGTAATAAAAAACAAATGGTGCTCCTGGTTTGTTTGACAGATCACAACCGCTTGCTGCCATTTATATTCCGCAATTAATGGTCTTCTGCAGCATGAAATCACAGATCCGTCCATGTGTAAGAACATAGATCATCACAAGGCACTAATTGTTGCAATAATGTGGCTTATGTCATCCCATTGACTTTCAGGGCCCTACTTTAGTGCACAGTCTGCCAGTTCTCCTGAACACCAACACCGCCTCATCAATAAAATATCCTCTGTATCAGCTGGAGAGAGACACTCCGATAAATCTGCAGCACCTTCCATTATCAATAGCTGTGCAGTCATAATGTGCAGCCCAAGTGATGAACCGTGTATGTGCGAGCTCTTCACTTGTAGGGAGCACTGAAAACAAGGTGCCATCAAGATAAGATAGCTACCACTGTGTCCACTCAGGGATTCAGGAGAAATAAATTTCAGCAAACAGAGAAGAAAATAGTGTTGGTAGTATCAAGTGCATGAGAAAAAAAAGCACCATTAAGTGCTTTCTTCATTATAGAATCCCTACAGTGTGGAAACAGGCCATTCAGTCCACACCAACCATCTGGGCAGCATTCCACCCACACCCATCTCCATACCCTCTATTTCCCATGGCCAACTCACCTGCTCTGCACACTATGGGGCAACTTAGCATGGCCAATACACCCTAACCTGCACATCTTTGGGAGGAAACCCATGCAGACATGGGGAGAATGTGCAAACTCCACACAGACAGATGCCTGAGGGTGGAATTGAACCTGAGCCCCTGGTGCTGTAAGGCAGCAGTGCTAACCACTGAGCCACTGTGCTGCCCCATTAGCATCTCCCAAACTTACAATTTTAAGAGCATAAGATAGAGCAGCAGTATTAGGCCATTCAGTCCATCAAGTCTGCACCACAATTTCATCGTGGCTATGTTTCTCAACCTCATTCTCCAGTCTTCTCCCTGTAACTTTCGATCCCCTTACCTAAAAAGAACCCATGTTTCTTAGAGTTATAGAGATATACAGCACAGGAACAGACCCTTCAATTCATCCAAGCCAACCAGATAACCTAAGTTAATCTAGTTCCCATTAGCCAGCATTTGGCCCATATCCTTCTAAACCCTTCCTATTCATATACCCATCCAGATACCTTTTAAATGTTGTAATTGTACTAGCCTCCACCACTTCTTCTGGCAGCTCATTCCATACACGCCCCACCGTCTGCGTGAAACTGTTGCCCCTCTGGTCCCTTTTAAATGTTTCCTCGCTCACCTTAAACCTGTGCCCTCTAGTTTTGGACTCTCCTACCCTGAAGAAACAACCTCAGTTATTCACCCTATCTGTGCCTGTCATGATTTTATAAACCTCTATAAGGTCCCCCCCTCAATCTCTGACAGCCCAGGGAAAATAGCCCCAGCCCATTCAGCCTCTGCCTATAGCTCAAACCCTCCAACCCTGGCAACACCCTTGTAAATCTTTCTGAACCCTTTCAAGTTTCACAACATCTTTCTTGTAGCAGGGAGTCCAGAATTGAATGCAATACTCCAAAAGTGGCCTAAATAATGTCCTGTACAGCCGCAATATGACCTCCCAACTTCTATACTCAATGGCCTGTCTTCGTACACTCAATGACTTGTCCTCCACAGTCCTCTGTGACAATGATCTTTGACACCTCTACTATCTAGAAGGGCAGATGTATGGGGAAATGATGACCTGTAAGTTCCCCTCCAAGTCTCACACACCATCCTGATTTGGAAGTCCCTCTGTAGAGAGAGGAGCAGTTTGAGAGACTGAAAACAGCACAAGAGGGGAGTCCGCACTGGAAACAGCTCGTTGCGGCTGGCCCTTCAGCACACATGAAGAAGCTGTTTGGTGCGTACTGGTAAGTTTTTCAACATTTGTAATAAATCATTTTTAAAGTTAGGGGATGGCAGGTCCATTCAGTAAAGTAGAGTGCAGATTGGAATGTGTGACATCATGGACACAGTGTGTCCCAGATGAACACGTCTTCGAGATTTGTCACCAACTGCACAGACTTGAACTTCATGTAACGGAACTTGAATCACTGTTGTGCATCTGCAGGGCAAGGGGACTATGTACGCAGCATGTTTAGAGAGGTGGTCACACAGTAAGTTAGCAGTGTACACACAACCAGGGAATGGAAACCAGGCAGGGGGCTGCTCTGAGTCTATCTTGCTGTATATACAGTGAGGGCAATGATTCCTCAGCAAGAGTACAGCCAGAGAGAAGCACCATGGACAGCTCAGTTGCACAGTAGGAGCGGGATGAGAAGAATAGAAAAGTATCTATGCCTGGCCTGTAACGGCCAACCTAACCTCCCGGTCACCACCCATTTCAACTCACGCTCTCACCCCCACTCCCCCTCCGACATGTCCATCCTCAGCCTCCTCCAGCGTTGCAGTGACTCGCAACACAAATTTGAAGAACAACACCATATCCTCCAAATAAAAACCAAAAGAACTGCAGATGCTGCAAATCGGGAACAAAAACAAAGTTGCTGGAAAAGCTCAGACCTGCTGAGCTTTTCCAGCAACTTTGTTTTTGTAAACACCATATCTTCCACCTGCACACCCTACAGCCTGGAGGACTCAACACTGAGTTCTCCAATTTCAAATAACCTTCCCACCCATCCCCTGGTTCCCTTTCCAGCCCCACCTCCTCCATTCCATTCCACCCACTGACCCTCCCCTTCCAGTTACCAACCGGATTCATCCCTCCCGTCGATCAACCAGGTCGTACCTACTACCAGTGTCCATTACCGGTACCACCATTCTGCTAACCCCCTCCCCCTGCCTTTATCTGCCGCTTCCCCTACCCCCAAATCCAGTCGTGAAGAAGGGTAATATCCAAAACGTTGGCTGCTCCTTTCCTCCAGATGCTGCCAAGCTTGTGTCCTTCCAGTCTCCTGTCTGTCTACCGAGAAAAGCAATGATGTTGGAGGATTTCATAATCGGGGACTGGACTGGCAGGATGTGTAGAGCAGCTGCAGGACATTCTTCGGGGGAGTGCACTCAGCTAGAGATCATGGTCCAGATTGGTCGAAATAACATAAACAGGAATGGAGATGGATTTCAGGAAACAGATTTGAAGGAGACTGAAAGACAGGACCCAATAATTCAACATTACTCCCAACCCCCTCATACTAATGAGCATTGAAACAGGAGAACGGAGCGATTGAACACGTGCCAGAAAGCTGGCATCTGAGGGAGGGCATCAGATTTCTGTGGCATCAGGACCAATTCTGGGGAAGGTGGGATCTGTACAAGAAGCAAATTCAGAGCAAGGGAAGGGGAAGCTGAAACTTATTAAGTGACTGAGAGACAGAGAAAGCAGGGTCAACAATGTACAGCACAGCAAGTTGGCAGTAAACAGAAGGAGTATAGCAAATAAAACTGATGAGCTAAGAGCACAGACAGACACGTGGCAAAATGAAATAAACACTATGCCAGGCCTTTCATTGTAAAGCCCACTGAAAGCACAGGTTTCATTGTGATACACTATGCAGCCATAACCTTGTCAGGCACATACACACATCTTAGTCATTCATATTATAGAAGCAGCTCCACTTTGAAAATGGCCCTTTGCAATATTTGGACAGCAACATCCAACAGACTTGAATCTCACACGGTGCTATTTTCCAAATGAGAATATAGCAAAGCCTCAGTGACATACAATTGGGGCACAACCCCTGGTTTCATTTCAAGTTTAAAAATGGCGAAAGCATTCAGTAAATCAGCACTTACCCAATTCACCTGCATTAATATGCTATTTCTATCCAGACAAGTGAGCTTTCTTAACAGAAAATTGTCAGTTTGCATTGACTGACAAACATTTTCTCATTTAAATTAAAACTAACCACTCCAACATGCCCAGCATCGAGCATATAAAATAGGAGTACGTACTACAGATTTTGAAATTCTGAAATATTAATAGAAAATGCTGGAAACACTCAGCAAAGCAGAGAGAATTAGTAAAGAGAATGTGTGTTTGATCAGCAGTAGTCCTTACAGATGTTGCTGGAAAAACTCAGCAGGTCTGGCAGCATCTGTGAAGAAAAAAATCAGAGCTAACGTTTCGGGTCCGGTGACCCTTCCTCAGAACTGAATTCCAAGGTCCCTCAGTTCTGAAGAAGGGTCACCGGACCCAAAACGTTAACTGATTTTTTCTTCACAGATGCTGCCAGACTTGCTGAGCTTTCCTAGCAACTTTTGTTTTTGTTCCTGATTCACAGCATCTGCAGTTCTTTTGGTTTTTCTTACAGAGAGTAACTGATTCCTGTCGCTGTCTGCATAGATGTCACCCAATGCACTGAGCATTTCCAGCACATCCCATTGCCGATGGAAACAAAAGTAGAGCCCTTTGCAGGCCCTCCAAAATGCAATCAGACCTCTGTCAAGTTCCTGTTCAGCAAGAAACCCAGCAGCAGTTACACAAGATCTGGGTTGGCACAACAGTAAATACAAACTTCAAAAAATGCGAATGAAGAAAACATAAATAACTTGCTGACCAAAAAAAATCCATATGAAAGCTATAAATCAATAAGTTGAAAATGAATAATGAATTTAAAGGTATCAAGCAGCTGAGCTAACTAATAAAAGCTTTTTTGCCTTTTCTTAAATTCATTTGTGGGATGTGGGTGTCGCTGGCTGGTCCAGCATTTATCTCCCATCCCTAGTTGCCCCTTGAGAAGGTGGTGGTGAACTGCCTTCTTGAACTGCTACAGTCCACCTGCTGTGGATTGACCCACAATGCTATTAGGGAGGGAGTTCCAGGATTTTGACCCAGCGACAGTGAAGGAACGGTGATATATTTCCAAGCCAGGATGGTGAGTGATTTAGAGGAGAACATGAAGGTAGTGGTGTTCCCATGCATCTGCTGCCCTTATCCTTTGAGATGGAAGTGATCGTGGGTTTGGAAGGTGCTGCCTGAGGATCTCTGGTGATTTTCTGCTTGAGAAGCAGTGTTAGAGGGAGACAGACAAAGCCTCAAATTAAAGAATGGTGGATGCTGGAGATCTGAAACTAAACAGAAACAGAAATTGTCAGAGAAACTCAGCAGGCCTGGCACCCTCAATGAAGAGAATACAGCATTAATGTTTCAATTCCCGTGACTCTTCTTCAGAATTAATCCCCAGGTCGTGGTCACTAAAGAGGAAGATGGGGGCAGGAACTGAGCTAAGGAGTTAAAGTGTAAAGCTGATTGAATTAAAATTCTGAAGAAGGGTCACTGAGCCTGAAACTCCAACTCTGTTTCTCTCTCCACAGATGCTACCAGACCAACTGAGTTTCTCCACCAATTTCTGGTTTTGCTTAAGGTTTAATTAACACTGATTTTGTGTAATCTCTGGGAGCATTCACGCCAACTGGACACAGCAGAACTCTTACAGAAGTGGGTGTCAGCAGCAGGTCACCTTGAGTTCTGCCTCAATGCCAGGTTTATAAACTAATTGTGAGCCGTGACTATTTCCATCTACTCTCCTCTCGTGAGGTTACCGTGAAGAACTCTCCTTCTCAACTTCTGCCCTTGCCTGAGGCATGACGACCTTCAGCTTAAACCACTACCAGTCATCTCTGTCTAATGAGAGAGCAGCCCTATGGTTCGGTAGGATAATCATGACTTTATCTCTCAGGAATTGGAAAGTACCTGAACTGCAACATGGAACGACAAGCTTTGAGAGAAAATGGGGTCTTCCTCTCCTGTGGTTTCCTCATGAACCTGCTTAAAGGTTAATTTTGTTTCTCAGTCTCAGGACATTGTTCCTGCCCTTCATTATAGTATTATTTGTATCTTAAACAAAAGACTTAACTATTTATTAGCCACACAATAACTTTAGCAGGGAGAATATTAAATGCTGTAAACTGATTAATGTCTGTGCTTTCTATATTATTATTTACACACATCAGCTTATCGGTCTTACAAATATTATTGCAGTGCAATCTAATTAAAAAGCTTCCAGTTTAAGCACTAAGCTAAATCTTTGTAAATAACTTTTGAATAATGAAGCAATTCTTTCCTTTCAATTGCTTCCTGTTTTTGGCACCTCATTAATCTACACTATTTTGGGAAGTTCAGGATGAGTTTTCAGCATTTTCAAATGGATCAACTGTTTCCGATTTTGATCCTGGCAGCAAACTGGATTGAAGATGGGGTTCGGGCAGTCTTCTCGAGATTTTGGGTGTGAGGGTCGCTATTTGTGAATCCTTGTCCCAACCTGGACCCACTGAGGTGGAGAAGATTGTCCAATTTCAACGTGCCACTTCATTTTCGTAACTGTAACATTAGACTGAGCCAATCCCAGAGCTGCATCTTTGTCATATTGTGCTGCCCGTGGGTTCTGAACAGACCAAGGGGTTGGTCAAGACATTGAGAGTTGTGGGTGTGAGGGAGTGGGGAAAACACTGTTGTGCCTGTAATTGCCCCTGACGACTGACAATCCAGACGCTATACCCAGTAGCTCTGTTGAATCAGAGACAGCCACCTAGTTACAAAACAAGGTCATTCAGCTGGGCCTGTGGACCTGATAGCCTGTCCCCTGCACACAGGGACAGTGTGTGCTACTTAGGAACATAAGAACCAGGAGCAGGAGCAGGCCATCTGGCCCCTCGAGCCTGCTCCACCATTCAATAAGATCAGGCTGATCTTTTCACGGACTCAGCTCCACTTACTCGCCCACTCACCATAACCCTTAATTCCTTTACTGTTCAAAAATCTATCTACTTTTGCCTTAAAAACATTCAACAAGGTAGCCTCACCCGTTTCACCGGGCAGGGAATTTCACCGATTCACAACCCTTTGGGTGAAGATGTTCATAATGCAAAGGCTGCAATTTGGGCCTGGGGCACTGGGCATCCTGGGATTTTGCAGCACTCACTCATTACCCCTAGGGTGTGGGATCATCACTTGAGAGAGGGACAGTGCTGCCCAAGGGACCCAGTGATTAGTTCCATCTGCACCACAGTCTCCTTGGCCAGGATTACTTCAGCAAGGCTTCCTTGCTTCTACGCTGTAACTCCTTGCAAAAAAAGTAAACATCCCTCTTGCCTTCCTAACTGCGTGCCTTACCCATTGGTTAACATTGTTAGAACTCTCAGTGATTTTTCATTGGTTCTATTTTTCTTCTTTTATCAATTTTGAATAGTGAGCAGGAAATGACTTTGGGACAGTTTTAAATGTAAAAGAACAGACCGAACAAGCTTTGTTTGTTTGTGAAACCAGGCCTGGAGGCTAATTGTTGGCTGAGCCATAATTAAAAAGATTCTAATGGACACAGCAACCTCACCCACCTCCCCCACCCGCGAAGAGCATTATATCTAAACAGATAGCAGAAGTTGGTTATTAATGGGGTTAGTAGATGGGAATTGGTTCTGGCAAGTCTGGAAGAGACACCATGTTCCAGCAGATGGCAGTGTGAATGGTAAGCGAGGCCTCAGGAAGAGCTGATCAATCTATCAGGGAGGAACCAGAATTAAAGCTTTTTTGAACTATGTTCTCTGAGATGGCTCTGGGCTGCTGCTGAGACAGCATAAAGCTTTGAAATCTCCCTGCCCAATCTGATACACTTTCTACCAGAAGCCCAAAAGTGTAAAGAGCTGAGTTAGAAATTATTTTCCTTTACTTCTCCCTTAATGGTGCTTGTCTGTCTTTTATGTGAATGAGATTGAAAACAAATATTTTAGGTTTAAAGCACCGATATTAATTAACTTACGGTGTTGTTTAATTTTCTCTCTGCTAAAGTTATTGTGTGTCTGATAAATGGTTAAGCCTTTCATTTAAGATACAAAACCAGTGTCTGGAAATTAATTATTCGCAAAGTCTGGGATTGGTTATTCAAAAGTCTGGTTAGATCCAGGAGTCTTCAACAGTTTAATGTTACCATGTTGTGAATACAAACATGGAAAGCCTGATTTGATTCGGCTTTCTGTCTCTGTATCGTAACGACATTCTGAGATTCATTACACAACAAACCTCAAAACCCTCTAACACCAACATTTACTCATTTACAGCCTCCAAAAGCTATTCTGCTTTTCTATTCTTCCCAGTAAAGTAGATCATTTTACACAACCCACATGGGCAGCACAGTGGTTAGCACTGCTGCCTCACAGCACCAGGGATTCAGGTTTTAGTCCAGCCTCAGGCAACTGTGTGTGTAGTTTGCACATTCTCCCCATGTGCAGGTTAGGCCTCACTTACCATTCAACACTGTCATCTGCTGGAATATGGAGTCTCTTCCAGATTTGCCAGAACCAATTCCCATCTATAACCTCATTAATAACCAACTTCTGCTATCTGTTTAGACAGAACATTCTTTGGGGGTGGGGAGAGGGGGGTACGGTTGCTGTGTCCATTAGAGCCTTTTAAATTGTCCCATTGTGTTCAGGCTAGGTGGATTAGCCATGGGAAATGCAGAATTACAGGGCGAGTGCAGGGGTTGAATGATCTTTGGAGGGATTCTATGATTCTACATGACACTTTATCAATCACCCAACTGCTCCATACCCCTGGGCAGCTTCTTTATAGTCCCTCATCGTTTATTTTCTCGCCTTGCGCTATATCTTCAGCAAACCTGGAAACAGTTCACCTGGTCCTCTCATCTAAATCATTGATACAAGATTTTATTTTCACATTCATGGGATGTGGTCATCAATGGATAGGCCAGCACTTGTTGCTCATCCCTAAATGCGATAGCCTTCATGACATGGAAAAATAAGAAAATAGCAGCAGGAATAGGCCATTCGGCCCTTCAAACCTGCTCTGCCTTTCAACATGACCATGGCTGATCATCCAATTCAGTGTCCTGCTCCCACTTTCATTCCATGCCTTTTGAATTCTTTTAGTCCTAAGAACTGTATCTAACTCCTTCTTGAAAATATTCAATGTTTTGGCCTAAACCACTTTCTGTGGCAAAGAATTCCACAGGCTCACCACTCTCTGGATGAAGAAATTTCTCCTCATCTCAGTCCTAAAATGTGTACCCCCACCACCCCTCTCCCTTCCCCCACCGCTGTATCCTTAGACTGTGACTCCTGATTCCTGTGCTTCTCACTATGAAGGTCAACCTACTGTCTGCGTTCTTCACTGCCTGCTGTACCTGCAATACTTAATTTCAATGACTGGCCTGCAAAGACACACAGGTCCCATTGTTCTGAAGAAGGGTCCCGACGCAAAACGTCAATTTTCCTGCTCCTCTGATGCTGCCTGGCCTGCTGTACTCCTTCAGCTCCACACTGTGTTATCTCTGACTCCAGCGTCAGCAGCTCTTGCTATCTCACTGTTCCCTTCCCTCTTTCAATCCATCACCGTTCGGATAATATATAGCCTTCCTGTTTTTGCCACCGATGTGGGAAACCTTACATTTATCTACATTATAATTCATCTGCCCCTGAGCTGCCTGCTCACTCAACGTGTCCAAATCACATTGAAGCATCTCTGCATCCTCCTCACAGCTTACCCTCCCACCGAGCTTTGTGCTATCTGCAAATGACTTGGAGGGCAACCTGAAGGCTCTTGCCCATTGCCCCTGTCCTTCTAGGTAATAAGACATCATGAGTTCAGGAGATATTGTCGAAGGAGCCTTAGTTTACAGGTTGCCTGCACTCTAGCCACTGTTCACCCCAGGTAGAGAGACTGGGTCTAAGGTGGTGGATGACCTGCCAATCAAGGGGCTTCCTTTAATCTGAATGAGATTGAACTTCTTGAGAGTTAATTGTTTGAGGTGGTATTAAATGCAAACTGATGGATAGTGAACAGTGAGATAACAAGGTGTAAAGCTGGATGAGCACAGCAGGCCAAGCAGCATCAGAGGAGCAGGAAGGCTGGCGTTTCGGGCCTAGACCCTTCTTCAGAAATGGGGGAGGGGAAGGAGGCTCTGAAATAAATAGGGAGAGAGGGGGAGGCGGATAGAAGATGGATAGAGGAGAAGATAGGTGGAGAGGAGACAGACAGGTCAAGGAGGCGGGGATGGAGCCAGTAAAGGTGAGTGTAGGTGGGGAGGTAGGGAGGGGATAGGTCAGTTCAGGGAGGACGGACAGGTCAAGGGGGCGGGATGAGGTTAGTAGGTAGGAGATGGGGGTGGGGCTTGAGGTGGGAGGAGGGGATAGGTAGGAGGAAGGACAGGTTAGGGAGGCAGGGACAAGCTGGGCTGGTTTTGGGATGCGGTCGGGAGAGGGGAGATTTTGAAGCTTGTCACCTGGACCATCTCTAATACCTCTCCTTCCTGTCTCCTTCCTGGACCTCTCTGTCTCCATCTCTTAGAAACCGATAAAATCCATTTCAAGCCCACCGACTCCCACAGCTACCTAGAATACACCTCCTCCCACCCACCTTCCTGCAAAAATGCCATCCCCTATTCCCAATTCCTTCGCCTCCGCCGCATCTGCTCCCAGGATGAGGCATTCCACTCCCGTACATCTCAGATGTCCTAGTTTTTCAAGGACCGCAACTTACCCCCCTCAGTGGTCGAGAACGCCCTCGACCGTGTCTCCCGCATTTCCCGCAACTCATCCCTCACAACCCGTCCCCGCAATAACACCCAAAACAGAATTCCCCTCATCCTCACGTACCACCCCACCAACCTCCGGATCCAACGCATCATCCTCCGACACTTCCGCCATCTGCAATCCGACCCCACTACCGAAGACATTTTTCCCTCCCCACCCTTATCTGCTTTCCGAAGGGACCACTCTCTCCATGACTCCCTTGTCCGCTCCACACTCCCCTCCAGCCCCACCTCACCTGGCACTTTTCCCTGCAACTGCAGGAAGTGCTACACCTGCCCCTACACCTCCCCGCTCACCCCCATCCCAGGCCCCAAGAAGACTTTCCACATCAAGCAGATGTTCACCTGCACATCTGCTAATGTGGTATATTGCATCCACTGTACCCGTTGTGGCCTCCTCTACATCGGGGAAACCAAGCAGAGGCTCGGGGACCGCTTTGCAGAACACCTACGCTCGGTTTGCACTAAACAACTGCACCTCTCAGTCGCGAACCATTTCAACTCCCCCTCCCATTCTGCAGACGACATGTCCATCCTGGGCCTCCTGCAATGCCACAACGATGCCACCCGAAGGTTGCAGGAACAGCAACTCATATTCCGCTTGGGAACCCTGCAGCTCAATGGTATCAATGTGGATTTCACAAGCTTCAAAATCTCCCCTCCCCCGATCGCATCCCAAAACCAGCCCAGCTCGTCCCCACATCCCTAACCTGTCCTTCCTCCCACCTATCCCCTCCTCCCACCTCAAGCCCCACCCCCATCTCCTACCTACTAACCTCATCCCGCCCTCTTGACCTGGCCGTCCTCCCTGGACTGACCTATCTCCTCCCTACCTCTCCACCTACACTCACCTTTACTGGCTCCATCCCCGCCTCTTTGACCTGTCTGTCTCCTCTCCACCTATCTTCTCCTCTATACATCTTCTATCCACCTCCCCCTCTCTCCCTATTTATTTCAGATCCCCCTTCCCCTCCCCCATTTCTGAAGAAGGGTCTAGGCCCGAAACTTCAGCCTTTCTGCTCTTCTGATGCTACTTGGCCTGCTGTGCTCATCCAGCTCTACACCTTGTTATCTCAGGTTCTCCAGCATCTACAGTTCCTACTATCTCGAATAGGGAATAGTGTAGGGTAATGAGACAAAGACAATGTGGAGAAGAGTGGGGCTGGAGAAGAGGGGAGACAGGAGAGGGAAGGAAATAGAGAATGCGAAAGAGGGGTTGGTGTGATGATGCTACAGTTTTAAAAGGTGTGTTTTGTCCTGGTTTGTTCCAGAGAGAGATGGTCGGGGGTGGGAAACAGGTGACGAACAGTCTGTGAGAGATAAACAACTGGTGAAGCCTTTTTTAAAATGTTGGAACAATAGAAGCAGCCTGAATGGGTGTGGTCGAGCTCCCACAGAAACAGGGATTTTAGGTTTCAGCAGTTGCTGTTGGGGTCTTGAAGTGGTGGAAGCTGGTTTTCCCTCCCTCGATTAATGCCAAAAGCTGGGGGATTGCATGTGAGATAAAATCTGCTTTCTGAATTTGTCTTTTATCAAAGGTGTGTTTATGGGATGTTACTATATTGGAACAGTTCATTAGTAGTAGTTAGTATGTATTATTCTGTTAAGTTTTCTAAGAGAGTTAAAGTTATTCCAAGTTCTTCTTTCATTTGTTGCATTTTAACTATAGTGTTTGAATAAATTGTGTTTTGCTTATCATCGAGGAGTTTGACGAATTGAATTGCATCTGGAAGACAGCACCTGACATTTACCTTTAAAATAAGAAAAAGTTACAGCCTAGGCTATCTCTTTAATATGTTTTGAGCAGGTCTGGTCTAGTCCATAGCATTGGTTTCTTGGATAAATGAAAAATACTGCAGATACTGGAAATCTGAAACAAAAATAAGCAAGTTCTGGAGAATCTCAGCAGTTCCGGCAGTTTCTGTGGAGAGAGAAACAGAGTTAATGTTTCGAATCCAGCATGACCTTTTTTTCCAAACTGCAAGAGACTGGAAAATGGTTGCTTTCGTGTTGTTGACAGAGCAGGGAGGAGAAGCGAACGGAACTATGAACGTGAACAAGCCGAGAGATTAAAGCGGAAATCCTTTCAGAGAGAACAGCTGAGCTTCTTCAAGGCCAACATACCTGGGAGAGAAGTGGCAGCAAATTAAACATTCCAGTGAAGGTAATCTGTGGTGGAGACTGGACATCTGAAACCAAAACAGGAAGTGCAAGAGTTCGGTTTTATTTGAGTGTTTGAGGCCTCACTGGAAGAGCATTACACCCAATCCATTGAGGCCTTGCTTTTAAAATTCTCACCCTTTTGTTCAAATCCCTCCCATGGCCACGTTTCCCAATAATTATGTATCCACCTCCTGCCCTACTTAAATTCAAGTTGTTGTTGTAGATGACAGACAGGTGAATTCAGTGCGCAAATATTATCCCAAGAAGTGGATTGGACAGATCCTAATTTCAGGGGCCTGGCTGGCCCTGTGCTGACCTGTTCTCGTCTTCTATCTCTCAATCTGATCAACACATCGCAAAAGAAGGCAGCTCTCCCACTGTGGATTGGGCAGCTTCCTCTCGCTGGCTCGCTGTAAAATCCCAAATTAAATGTTCAGCAGGTGCTTATCCTCACACCATCTGTGACAATCTAAACAAGGCTCCTCTCGCACTGCAAAATTAAAAAAAACACCTCGCACTTTTAAACACCAATAGGTAGTGGGGAAGGTGTGAAGTAAATGCACAGAGATGAGATAAGAATTGAGGAACTGCAACTGTGGAAAGACTAAATATGCTTCTCCGGAGGATTGAGGAAGTATAATGATATAAGTATAAGTCTCTTACTACAACTGTACAAGGTGCTGGTGAGACCACATCTGGAACAGTTTTGGTCGCCTTATTTAAGGAAAGATATCATTTCATCGGAGGCAGTTCAGAGAAGGATATGGAGGGATTGTCTTGTAAACAAAGACCAAACAGGCCAGGAACGTGGACGTGGGGAGTGTCGGATCAGCCACGATCCTATTGAGCAGCACAGCAGGCTCAAAGGGGCCAAATGGCCTACTCCTCTTCCTATTTGTTATGGTCTTACAGCCAGTAGGGGTGGCCAGGCGACCAGAATCCAAAGCCAATGGGGGGCTTCGATGTGAAATAGTCACGACCAAAACCAGTCAGGAATCCAGGAGATGTGCCTTCACCCATAACATGGCAGGAGTGTGGACTTTGTAGCACAAGGAGTGGGTTGGATAGAACAGCAATGACGCATTTTAAGAGAAGCTAGATAAGCACGAGAGAGAGAGGAAATACTGATGAGATGTAATAGGTTGGAGGAGGCTCATGTGCAACATAAACCCCCAAGCTGGGTGTAGAGCCCGGTTTCTTTGTGCTGAATGTTCTGTATTACTCCAGTCTGACTCAAAAGCTAAATCCTACCTTTTGACTGAAACTGGAGGATGCTAAGAAAATCTAGTCAATGAAGAAATTAGTTCAAACATCGGCACTCTATTTGATCAATACTTATCCTGTAATGGCAGCTCGAGAATCTCAGCAAACACTGCAACAGCTGATGGAAGCCAATAAATCAAGGAGTCGAACCATATTAATCTCTTTTTTGACAGTGGCTCGTATGGCATCGCTTTAGTTAAGTCACTCTTTGCTAATCTGCTCAGCAAACATAGTACCATTGTAAGAGATTAGGGAAGAAATCACAGAGGGAAAACACAATTTTTCAAAATACATAAATTAGGATGTTATAATACAGAGGATTTAATAATGACTAAGACAAGACTTCCAATACTGAATTGTAAGAAATCCAGTGGCACAACACTTTAGCTGGGTTTCTGATATCAGCCAAAGTTCAGTTTATAACACTCTTACCCCAGATTCAGATGCTTCTGAGTTAAACCACCCTCCCCAGAGATTTGACTCCAAATTCCAGGCTGACATTTCAATGCAGTGCTGCGGGAGGTACTGTCTTTGGAGGTTAAACCAACTCACCCCTCTGCCCTCTCAGATGGATGTGAGTGATCACACCCCCTCTGTAGAGTACTCCATACTCCAACAGCTGAAGGTTGCTCTTAGCAACTGCTGAAAGCAGTTGTGCACTTGTCCAGGCACTCAACAATCACTGAAGTGGTACCTAAAAGCTCTGTCCTTAATCATGGATTTACACACTATACAACCTGGAACTAATTGCCATTAAAAGAATGCAGAATAATCATGGTTTTTGCTGATCCATAATACCTGGTGCTACAGAAAAAGTAGAGTGGGGACAGGTTACAAAAAAGTACTAGACCAAAACTCAGTCTCTCTGAGATTTACACAGCACGAAAACTGGTGGCTACTAAGCAATGTAGCTTTTTAGGGATGGCTGTGTTGCCACAATGATACTCATAGAATCCCGACAGAAAAAGGCCATTCGGCCCATCGAGCCTGCGCCGACTCTCCAAAGCGCATTTCATGGTGAAATATCTCCGCTGTAGCTATGGCAGCTGTGGAAAGCCCAGTAATTCCATAGAAACCCCTCCCATTGAAAGAGGCCACTCAGCCCTTCGAATTTGCACCGAGCCTCCAAAGAGCCCATTATAGACAATGCAAACCATAAAAAGTGAGGTAGAGGTAAGGAGAGCAGATGGGGGTTAAATCAAAATGGATTTTGATGGGGAGATAAAACATTTTACCCCCCTGCAATGCCCATCTCTCTTCTGGAATACTGTGAGCAGTTCTGGTCACCGTGCTCTCGGAAGGATATTATTAATTGAAGAGGGGACAGAAGAAATTTACCAGGATGTTGCCGGGTCTAGATGGTTTGAGTTATAAGGAGAGGCTGGATAGGCTGGGACTTTTTTTCACAGGAGTGTATGTTGTTGAGGGGTGACCTGATAGAGGTTTATAAAATCATGGTGGGGGGGCACAGGTAAGGTGGATGGCAAGGGTCTTTTCTCTAGAGTAGAGGAGTTCAAAACTAGGCAACATGTTTTTAAGATGAGAGGAGAAAGTTTTAAAAAGGACATAAGGGACAACTTTTTTTTACAGAGTGGTTCGTATGTGGAACGCACTGCCAGAGATGTGGGTACAGTTACAACATTTAAAAGACATTTGGATAAGTATACGAATAGGAAAGGTTTGGAGGGATATGTACCAAACACAGGCTGGTGGGACTAGTTTAACTTTGGGAATATGGTTGGTGTGGACTGGCTGGAATAAAGGGTCTATTTTCGTGCTGTATGACACTACGACTCTCTCTAAAGTGGGTCTGTTTTATGGATATTTTCCAATCAACCTGTTCAGAGATGTTTTCATAGACCTCTGGGGCAGGTGGACTTTAACTCAGGTCTCTCAATCCAGAGGTAGAGACACTACCACTGTGCCACAAGAGTTCCTCGGGTCTGATTTCTTGTAATATATTCAGAAGTGCTTTTACACACAAGAGAACACTTTTTATTCCATCCCCAAATCACTGCTAGATTTCTGTTTTTGCTTCTAACGATTAACTTTCACCAGTAAATCACCCATGTAGCCAACTGGACATTTGCATGCAAAGCCTGTAAAGGGCAATGCAACCCATCAAAAGTGAGGCAGAGATAGGCAAACAGGGAAGGGGCTAAGTGAAAATGGAATTGGATGGGGAAATAAAGCACTGTATACCTCGCAGTGCCCACCTCTCTCTAAAGGCACCAAGACACGCTCCCACTCCAGCAACACCCAAGGTCGAACATAACCACGGAAGAGAGGCAGACCAGGCCTGCTTTATATATTTTCTAGTCAACCTGTTCAGAGATGTCATTACACACCTCAGGAACAGGTGGGACTTGAACCCAGGTCTCAAATCTGGGCCTCTCAGTCCAGTTTACCACTTTACCACAAGACCTCCTGGGATCTGCTGCATTCTTTTCCCTCAAACTGCTCAGAGATGTTACTACACACCTCTGAGACCTAAACCTGGGCCTCCTGGCTCCGAGGTAGAGACACTACCAGCGCACCACAAAAGCCCCTGGAGTCTGCTGTATAGAGGTCTCAGGTGATGAGTTCCAGCTCGCCAGGCCATTGTCCGTTACCAAGGGAACCCATACTCAATGGGGAGATTAAATAACATGTCCCAATGGGCCTTGTGTGTTTCCTGATGAGTGCAAGATATAAAGCTTCAGTAACAGGTCTCTCTTTTCAGTAATGTTCAAGTTCTATATCATCAAAAAACTGCTTAGATTAGCAACATTCATTTCTACAGTGAGCCTCATGGACAGCCCCTTTCCCTTCCCACCTATCAGGTCGCTGATTCCCTCACTGATACCTTCTGTCTGTTTGCCTTCCTGCTGCCACCTACAACACCTGGCTCCCCGTACATAAACCCTTCCTGAAAATGCTCTCTCTGCTCACCAATCTTTTACTGCTCTCACCACATCTGCCTCCAAGTCCATTTTTGTTTTCATTTGTGTTTGATTTCGTCTCTGTGGGGCACTAGAAGGTATTACTCTACATCACAAGTCGATGTACAAATTTTATATAAACCAAGTACTACCAAGTTAGAAACCATAACGAGATTTTCAGGCACCACTTTAGGTACGTTATAATGCATCCTAAGATATGCTGAGTCGTCACACTTTGAACTTATATCAAATTATATATTGCCTACATTTCAGATCAATGAAACAAGTTTGAAGTTTAGCTGCACAACAATAGCAACTTGCATTTCCACAGCACCTTAAATATAGGCGCAGCATTGCGCAAGAGTGTATTGAAAGAAACGTTTTGACTCTAAGCTCCGCCAAGAAATATTGGGTCAGCTACCTAAAAGCCTGGTCAAAGTAGATGCTCTTGAGAAGCTTCTTAGAGAAGAATAGACAGTGACCAGTCTCACTGCAGTATCACTAATCTGAAAAGTAACGTGGTCACCAGTCTAATTGGGATGAACAAGGTGATAATTTGATTCAATAAATGTTTGAGATGAGGGGTTTAAGCTCTTTAATGCACTTTGAGGTGCAGCACCAAGGCAGTGTTGCACTGTAAAGATCAGACTGTAATCACCAGTTCCATTCTTTTGTTTATAATTCGGGGATGGCATTGCCAGTGGCCACTGTGTACAGGAACCACATTAACCAGTCACTGCAATGTTGGCACGGAAGGCTGCCAGGTTCGTCTGCAAAGCTCAGTGGCAGCTTGCCTTGCTATAACCATCAAAAGGTTTTAATTTGCTGCAAATAAAAAGATTTGACAGCATCATCATCTTTCAGTATTGAACAAATAAATCATTTGTACATAAATGACGGGTTAATTAAAGTGTCGCTTGTTAAGTAAATTAATCTAGTAACAATTTGCATAGAAGCAATTGCTTTTATTATTGACAAGATATGGTACAACAGTTTTACTTCCAAGTAAACGTGGTTCAGATCTGAGGGGGATAATAGTTGTACATCAGTAAACACTGCAACTGAATCAAACTTTCGTAAACTTAACCAATGGCACAAAGGCTACTGATGCGTGTTTATTGAGGCAACGGTTGAAAAATCAAGGCAGATAGAGTTGCAAATCTCTTAGGAACAAGAGTAGGCCAGTTAATCCCTGGAGTTTATTCAGATGTTCTATAGGATTATGGTTGAGCTGTGCCTCAAATCCATTCATCCACTTGCCCTCAATATCCTTACCTAACAAAAAATCTCCTGATGCTTTATCTCACGAGATGGGTGAGAAAGAGTAGCTTTTTGGCCCCAGTGATTGCATCCACCCAGAATATCAATTATGCCAGCTCCCCCTTTATAGCGTTCAGCTTCAATTTCCCAGAACATCCGGCCTCAACCACATTCCCCTCCACTTACTCCTCAAAGACTGGAGTCAGAAACATATCTTGAAAAACGCAGATTTTAAAAGCAATCACAATACTCAGGGCCTCAAGAAATCCTTGAAGGTAAAATAACAACAAATTAGTCGAACAGAATTTTTCTTCAGTCAGCAGCTGTGCCCCAGATCAGGTGTTAAAAAGAATTCACAAAAGCACTTTGATCCAGACATATGGCTATTCCTAACAACGGAGGAGGAGTGAAGTATGTTAACTTACATCAGTTAGTTTGAGTGAAAGACAGACAAGGAGGGAATTAGATTCGATCGGGATTAGGAAATCTGTCTGAATTTGGAGAGTTGTTGCAGCGTGAAATAGGGGGACAACGTCATGCTTTCTGAGGAAGATATTAAAGAACAGGAATTTACAATGGGACCACTTAGTGGAATTCAGTTCATTTGCTCTAGCCAAGAGGTGATGGGCCAAGTGGTCTCCTTTGGAAGAAGGCCATTCAGATCCCCGAACCTGTTTTGCCCCTTAGTTAGATCAGTGATTCACAAACCTGTTTGCACACAGACCACTTAGACATAGCAAAGAATCATTTGCTAGTCGTATCCCACTTGCCACCAGAGACGCGCATCAAATATAATTGGAAGAATAGCATTATTTCTGACTTGGTGATGTAGGAGCAGAAAAGGCTGGATGACTTAATGTTTCGAGTCTGGTAATGACTTCTTCACAGTTGAGTTCTGAACAGGAGACGTATCAGTCTCGAAACATTAACTCTGCTTCTGTCTCCACAGGTGCTGCCAGACCTGCTGAGATTCCGCAGCTTTCCGTGTTTGTTTTTTCTCCACAGATGCTGCTTGACTCGCTGAATTATACCTGCTTTTTATTGTTCTTATTTCTGATTTCTGTACTTTCTCAATACTCAGAGCTCAAGCCTTATGAGGTGACTTGATGCCAGAATCTTGGCACTCAGACTTGTTTGTTCAAGGAGAGATTTAATCAAAATTATTAGGGGCTTTGATACAATGACAGACTCTTTCCACTGGCACTGGTAACAAGAGCACAGAGCCTTAAGGCAATTGGCAAAAGAACCAGAGGGGAGATGGAGGGTCTTTTTATTTTAAAAAGCAAGGCATGTTGTTGTGATCTGAGAAGCACTGCCTGCAAGGGTGATGGAAGCAGATTCAATTGCAATTTTCAAAAGGGAATTAGATAACTATAAAGCAAAAGTATACAGGGCTATAGGGAAAGTGGAACGAATTGAACAGTGCTTTCATAGCACCAGTGTCTACACACTGTTCAGCATGACTCTATTATTCTAAAAAATATAGGTTAATGCGACTTAAACAAATTTACAGAGCCAAGACAGATTGAACTATTCATATAATGTCTTACCACATCAAAAATATTAATTACTCTCAAACTGCAGCAACAGCTGTTATGTATGCAAATACAACAGTGAATCTCCAGGTACAAAGGTCACAGGAACAAAAAGATAGATATACAAATGGTCTGTCAAGGATTTTGGTGGCTTGTTCAAGGGATAAATATTGACCAGAACACTCGAAAGAATGGCTCTTCCCCTCAGAATAGTGCCAGGGAATCTTTACCATGCATTTGGGAGGGCAGGAGGAGCCTTAATTTATGGTCTGAAAGACAGCTCCTCTGGCATTGTTGCTGTCCCTCAAAATCAATGCTTTTGTGGCTGCGAGCTGGGGAGCACAGGAAAAACTGTTCCTGGTGACATGATTACGTAGGCAGAAGTAAGGCCTAATTCACCTTACAAAGCAACAAAAAGCAAAGACACAGACTCCTTCCAGCAGTCATTTGATTCCTTTTCCTGTTTTTTATTTTTGAAAACTTACTGCCAGAGGTAGAGACAGAAGAATTAAACTTCATGGGTAACATTGCTACATCATTTATCAAGCATTACAGAATATAGTTTCATATCACAAGCAATTATGGGTGGTAGATATTTGGAAATCTCTTCCACAAATGGCAATGGACACAGGATCAGTTGTTAATTTTACATCTGGGATAGATAATTTTTTGTAAAGCAAAGGATATGGACCAAAGGCAGGTACATGGAGCTAGTCCACAGATCAGCCATGATGTCACTGAATGGAGGAAAGAACTCGAGGGGCTGAATGGCCTCCTCCTATTTCTATGTAACCTGCAGTCAAAGCATTTATTTTCTGGCCACCTTCATTGGAACAGATGTAGTCGCCGTGCAATCGCATTTTTTGCACCAGTGTTGGGAGGTCATGGAATCTGAATCCAACACCACAGTGTGACTTAGCACCCGATGCAAATAGAGTAGGACCCTCTCTGTTTCGAGGAGAGTCTTTACTCTGCACCAACCTACAGTCAAGAGCTTACACAACAACCAATTGATACACATGGTAGCCTCACACTCACCCCATTTTCCATTAGGCCACCCTCAAACCACACCCCAAAATAGAAACAAAAAATCTCCATGAAAACCAAGTAAGAATAATTTACAGCAGTGCATTACGCCAACAGGCTTCGGTGTTTGATCATTTTTTGAAGGGGTGGGGCAAGGAAACCAGCCCCTCTCATTGCCAGCTCTGTAACATCTCTCAAAATACGTGCTTGAGGTGCTTCAGTCCGTAGCTTTTGAAGAAAACGAGCAGGATCAGCGTCCAAAGGCCCAGGATAAAGCCATCCGGCGGGTGCCAGTCTTTTTGCTTCGGCTTCTGTAAAACAATTCAACAGAAACAGTCAACCAGCCAGCCTTTTAAAGCCACATTTCAGAAGGTATTTGAAGCTTTTCTGTATGGACTTTTAACACCAAGTGTTTTTTTGAAACAAGCATACCAGTAGAAAGGAAACTGAAAACACTGGATTATTTGCTGAAAGACCAGCGTTGGGTTAAGGCAAAAAGTGGGAAGTGGGTTAGGTTAGTTGGCTGGACAGCTGGTTTGTCATGCAGAGTGACGCCAACAGCATGGGTTCAATTCCTGCACTGGCTGAGGTTTTCATGAAGGGCTGTCCTTCTCAATCTCTCCCATCACCTGAGGAATTCACAGTCTCAGGTTAAATGACCACCAGTCATCTCTCTCTCTCTCTCTAAAGAAACAGCCGTTCTTTGCTCCTCTAGGACTATGGTGAATTCATAGGTGACATGGGTTAGTGTACAGCAGTGTTAAACCCGACTGAAATCCCAGCAGGGCAGATGGTGTGATTTAAATTAAATAAAATCTGGAGCAAAGAGCTGTAAAACATATATAGTTCACTAATGTCCTTCAGGGAAGGAAACCTCACCTGGTCTGATTGCAGACCCACAGCAACATTACTGACTCTTAACTACCCTGAGGGCAATAAATACTGACGTGGCCAATGATGTCCTATCCCATTTTTTTTTCAATAAGAGAATTCAGATTGTAAAGGAATCATGGTTATTGTTTTGGACTGCTGGAGAGAACTAGCCACCATTGCCAGACTTAAATAGAGATAAAACCAAAGTTTAGAATCATAGAATCCCTACGGTGTGGAAACAGGTCCTTCGGCCCAACAAGTCCACACTGACCCTGAGAGCATCCCACCCAGATCCATCCTCCTGTAACCCACCTAAGCTACACATCCCTGAACACTACGGGCAATTTAGCATGGCCAATCCACTTAACCTGCACATCTTTGGACTGTGGGAGGAAACCGGAGCACCCAGAGGAAACCCATGCAGATACAGGGAGAACGTGCAAACTCCACACAGAGAGTCGCCCGAGGGTAGATTGAATCCGGGTCCCTGGCGCTGTGAGGCAGCAGTGCTAACCAATGAGCCACCGTGCGTAGGGAAACAGCAGTCTGAATGGACAACATAAAATCTGTCACATACACCAAAGGCTGGAATGCAGCAGCAGCATACAGGCTGCCATGTGTTTAAAGCATCATGGAGGAGATGGAGTAAAAGTAGCAGATTAAAGGAGGAGCCAACAATGAGATGGCACCGACACTGAGCGACTCTTTGGAAGCTCTCTACAACAGATGTTACTCTCACATTTCTTACAACCATTCCGTACTTTTGAACCTCAATTCTAAGTCTGTAAAAATCGCCCTCTGTCCAAATACCCTATGATCTGTATGTCCTTGTATGTTATGATCTGCCTGTACTGCTCGCAAAACAAAACTTTTCACTGTACTCAGATACATGTGACAGCAATAAATCAAATCAAATTAAATCATGTAATCTCTCTATCCCTGACCGGAAGCAGTGAGCACCTTTGTGGCTCAATTGTCGCCTCCTTCAGAACTGCATTCTCTTCGTCTTGTGCAGCATCAATTTCCATCCCTCCTCCATTCCAGTTTAGGCCCTAGGCTCTAGAATACCACCCCCTAAGCCCCATTAACTCAACTACCTCTTTGACTCAGCTTTCAGCCACTTGCCCTATTACCTAAAGTGTTCAGTCAGGTAGGAAAGCCCTCTGAAGGTTTCAGCAGGTTAAAGGCAATATTTAGATGCATGTTGTTGTCATGCCTCTGTTGAAGGTTGTAGGTATAACTGTCAGGTCTTAGTGGTATTGAAGCCCATTATTGCACTTGTATGCAAGACAGATTCTTGCCTTTAAAGAGTTAAAACATTGAACAAAATAAAAGCTGCGCAGAGTTCAGGCAGAAAGAAACAAAGACAAGATGAAATTGTTTTATGCATGCAGCGTTGTGTTAGTTCAGTCACTGTAGTCCGTGTTTGCCATTTAAACAGATAGCATCGAACTCGTCGGAGTTCAATCTGAGCCAGTTACAACGCACAATTTGACCACATTCGATGGGAGATTGCTCTTTAAAATATCCTGTGTGCTCGGTGATGTGCGCAGATTTTTTTTGCCAAATGCATTTCAAATCCTGTTGTGGGATTAAATTGAACTTCAGCTCCAATTGTGTGGCAGGAGCCACCTGCTTTCATTGCAATGCTTCACACTTCAAATACTTTGGAAAATGGTGCATATACATGGAGGGAAAGAGAGAAATTGGAAGTCACAGCCTATTAACATTCCGTTGGGATAGCCAATCTCGAACAGTAATCTATATTATGCGGTTGCTGCATTTGAAATTTTCCAATTAACATGCAAGTCCATTGTAGAGGGTGCTTTGCACTTTTCATCATCCACTTTGTCCCATCAATCATTCCATTTATTAGCATCAGATGTGTGCTCCCCTATAAGTGGCACCTGACCCCTCTGACAAATTGCCTCTACCCTTGGCCATTTTACTGTTAAGCATCTTCACACAGTGCGGCCTAAACAATCTAATCGATGACCTTTTATCCAGCCCAGTCTTTTAGCCGCTTGCCTGGAAGAATTCAAATATTTTTGTTTCGATTCAACAGGCGCACATTATTAATGAGCTTGGTCACTTCGGGCATCAGAGCCGAGGTGATGCTGATTCTCGATTAAAGACAGAGGAACTTGTGTGTAAACAACCACCTTTTCAGGCTGCAGGCTGCAGGCTGCCCCACAGCGTTTCACAGCCGAGCGAACAATAGCATCCAATAGACGCCAGCTCAGATGGTGTAGCGCTCCCTCAGAACTGCACTGAAATATCCACCAGGTTTTTCTATGCTCAAAGCTCTGGAGAGGGACATGAACTCCCAAACCAGTGACTCAGAGGCAAGAGAGCTGACCACTGAGCCCTGGCTGACATAGTTGGGCAGGTGGAGAGAAGGGGCCTCAAAGCAAGTAAGGGTTTGAGGATCTGAAGTAAGAGGCTCTGTGGGAACTGCAATCCAGGATACCGGCACCAGAATTTTGGATGGACTTGAGTTTACAAAAGGCAGTGGATGGGAGGCCAACCATGTGTCTGTTGTTCTGATTTACACAGAAAGATAAACAAAGGACAGGCCATTCGGCCCTTCGATCCACTCTGCCATTCAATATGACCATGGCTGATCATCCAACTCAGTCCCCTGCTCTTGCTTTCTCCCTATACCTTATGATGCCTTTAGCCCCAACAACTATATCTAACCCCTTCTTGAAAACATTCGATATTTTGGCCTCAACAGTTTCCTGTGACAGAGAATTTCTCTGGCTTACCACTCTCTGGGTGAAGAAATCTCTCCTCATCTCAGTCCTGAACGGCCTATGCCACATCCTTAAAGTGGTTCTGGAGCCACTAAGTCATCAAGGACATCCTTTCTGCACTTACCCTGTCTAGTCTTGTTAGAATTTTCAAGGTTTCTATGAGTTTGTGGTTAGAGGTGCGGTTGATAAAGTGATCAACTTGGATATTTCCCCTCATGGGAGAGTTTAGGACCAGAGGGCATAGTCTCAGAATTAAGCGGCACCAACTTAAGACTGAGATGAGGAGGAATTTCTTCTCTCAGAGGGTTAACAGTCTTTGGAACTCCTTGCTACGGAGAGCTGTGGGGGCAGAGTCCTTGAGTATATTTAAGGCTGAGATAGATAGAATCTTGAAAGAATGGAGAAAAGGGCAGATAAATGGATTTGGGGAGTGTTAGATCAGCCGAACAGCCTATTCCTGTTCCTATTTCTTATGGCCATTGGCAAACCTTTTCAACGTGGTAAAAACTAACTATACACAGATTTCTGTCAGGTGTAGGCACCGAATAAGTGTAAGCTACAGATCAGTCCTGCCCTACCTGCTGTGTTGTAATTGTTTATTGTTTTGATATTTTTGTGTAGGCTGGAGTGCCCCCTCCTGGCTTTTCAAGGAACATTTTGGCCCTCCCTGGCCTGGCTTCCCTCTCTTGCCAGCAGGGATGGCAAGTTACTCCCTGCTCCCAAAAACCACCAACCCCTGCCCCATCCAGCCTTGCCATCCCAGCCTACTGCTCTGTCTGACAGGACCATCCTCAGAAACACCAAGGAGGCCTTGCTCATTCAAATGTAGCCCTTGCTGATGAACTCAATGGATGAGGTTAGCCACTCTGGTCTTGTATCAACAAGTTGAGCTCTGAAATTATTTTCAGAGATCTTGAATGATGTGCACCATGTCCAAAACTATATAAACTAAGTATGCATATTGATAATATTGTGCGAGAGAGCAGGGGCCAACAATTATTTATAACCAAAGGGTAGCAGGTTTAAAACAGAGATGTGCAGGAATTACGAATCTCAAAGGGTCATGAATCTGTCGATTACAATGTGGCAGATGCCAGGTCATTAAGTGAATCTGAGGAGGCGATAGATTTTTAATGAATAATGGGTTATGGAGAGTAGACAGGAAAATGGAGTTGAGGCCAAGATGAGATCAGCCATGAACATATTGAATGGCAGAGTAGACTTGAGGGGCTGAATGGCCTACCCTTTTGCCTTGTTCCGATGTTCTGACAGGGGGCTGCATGAGACTGAGAGCTCCAAGTGTAGGGTGAGGATGTTGTGAGGTCCAAGTGTAGGGTGAGGATGTTGTGAGCTCCAAGTGTAGGGTGAGGATGTTGTGAGGTCCAAGGTGGGTGAAAGGTGGGAAGGACAAAGCATTTCAGAAAGCAAGAGCCCTGAGCTGTTGGCTAGCTTCCAAGAAGCTAGAAAACTGCATCCTTGAGGAAGTGGAAAAAGATTTTATTTATTTCCCACCAGGCAGAGAGGAGATCTAGATGTTTGAGTCACTCCATTGAAGAGGGGCCTTCTGGTACAGAGGGTGGGAAATCGGAGGTTGATAAATGTAGAACATAATTATCAGGGCGTGGATAGCTGGTAACGACAAGGAGCAGAAACAGAAACCTTGGGAGGCTGTTGAGTTAATAGAGTCAGCAGATGAAAAATCACCCACCACATACAGACTGTCAACTGAGATGCAACTAAACAGCCACTAGCATAGTTTAACTGCAAGACTGAGAGATGGAAATGTGTCTGATTGTGAATGACGTCAGAACCAGACATATATGGACACCCAAGGCAAGCAACTCAGAGACGTCTCTGCCTCATTAACTGTCCATTTCTACCAACAAGATCTAAACCTAAGTAAGTGTCAGCTGTGGCTCAAAGGGTGTCAACTCTTGCCTTTGAGTCAAAAGGCTGTTGGTTCAAGTTCTTCTTTGGAGACTAAAGCTTAAATATCGACTCAGGCAGTATTGACTGGAAGGAATACTGCACTGGCAGAGGTGCCATCTGTCTAATGAGCCATTAAACAGGAGCTGCCCCTGTGTTCAAAGCTGAAAAGATCTGTTCACACTAATGCAAGTGCAAGGAGACAGCAATAACTTGTCCCCCACCTTCACAACTATTTCTCAATATCTCTGTAAAACTAATTATTACTTCATTGTCCTAACTCATAAAATCTAAGTTCTTTCTTTGGGGTTAAAATCTGTCTAAAATCTTTGGCCAAAAGCCATGCTCCTATTCTGAATTCCACCCAATTCTGTGTAGAGGGCGAAGCTTTAACCACCTTGGGAGAATAGCACCGATGACTATTCTCTCAAATTGTGCGTGCTGTCAATTTCTCACAGCATGTCCCACACAGTACTGGCAGTAAGGGTAAAGTGTCTGATTTGTTTGCTCAGCAGGTTTTATCCTTATCGCTTCCAAGAAATAAATTAAAATTGGCTCGGAGACAGCAGGAAGCTAGCCCAGCTTTCCAATCAATTGTCTTTATCAGATATATCTAGGAATTAACACAATACGAAAGTGGCTATTACACAAAGTTTCAATCGACGGGTAAGCTTTCTTTTCACTAATTTATAGCACACGGTAATTTATTTCCTAGCTGGCCTAAGAATGAGACAAACAACCAAGGACCACTCGAAAGGACAGAGGTGGGACAGCCGAATTGCTGTGGGTCTAGAGTCACGTATTGGTCAGACCAGGTAAGGACATCAGATTCCCCTCTCTAAAGGACATTAGTGGACTAATGGATTTTTACAACAATTGACTTGCTCGCCAACAGGCTGGCTATAGATTCCAGATTTTTTTTATTGAATTCAAATTCTGCCATCTGCCATGGCATGATTTGAACCTGTAACAGAACATTAGCATAAGGCTCTGCAATACTAGCCCAGTGACATTACCAATGCACCACCACCTACCCACTGCTTTTTTTAATTCCTTCACTCGTGGGATGAGTTCACTGGTTGGGTCAGCATTTATTGCCCCTCAAGATGGTGGTGAGGTGCCTTCTTCAACTGCTGCAGTCCACATCCTGTAGGTTGACCCGCAATGCCATTAGGGAGGATTTTGACCCAGTGACAGTGAAGGAACGGCGATATATTTCCAAGTCAGGGTGGTGAGTGGTTTGGAGGGGGATTTGCAGGGGTTGGTGTTCCCATGTATCTGCTGCCCTTGTCCTTCTAGATGGAAGTAGTTGTGGGTTTGGAAAGTACTTTGAGCATCCTTGGTGAAGTTCTGCAGTGCATCTTGTAGATAATACACACCGCTGCTATTGAGTGTCAGTGGTGGAGGGAGTGGGTGTTTGTGGATGTGGTGTCAATCAAATGGGCTGCTTTGACCTGGATGGTGTCAAGCTCCTTGAGTGTTCCTGGAGCTGCACCCACCCCAGGCAAGTGGGGAGTATTCCATCACACTCCTGACTTATGCCTTGTAGATCACGACAGGCTCTGGGGAGTCAGGAGTGAGTTACTTGCTGCAGTATTCCTAACCTCTGATCTACTCTTGATAGCTATTGTGTTTATGTGGCAGGTCCAGTTGAGTTTCTGATCTGGTCAATGGTAACCCTCAGGATGTTGATAGCAGTGGATTCAGTTATGGTAACATCACTGAATGTCAAGGGGTGGTGGTTAGAATTTTTTAACATGACTTCCGAACTTCTGAACTTCTTCACTTTGAAAGTGTCCTACATTAGGTCAGTGCTGTGGAAAACATCTACTGCGTGGATATGATACAATGGAATAATTGCTGCTCTTGGCCTCCATTTTCTCTCTAATTATATATTCCTTCATTCACCCGCGCTTTCGATTTTCATTGCTGCCCGACAATAACGATTCATTCACACTCTTTCCTTTGGCAAAGTGATAATTCTCAAAATAATTGACATGATATTAAAATTGCAATTAGTCTTCACACTCCTCCTACACTTCTTCCATTTGGAACCAGCTTATGCTCTGCCACAAATCTGCCCCATTCCTCCACTCACTAGGCTTCAGGATATCAGGAAACTGAGAACAAGAGGAGGACATTCAGTCCCTTCTGGCCTGTTGCACTATTTTATTGATCACGGTGGATTCATTTACCTCCATCTGTTCTAAAAGCCTTGACAGCCTAATCTCACCAAAAGCTCAGTCCTGAGAGTTTCAGTGGGCCCAGCCTTTGGGACCAGAAGATTGTAGATTTCCATCACTCTTCACATAGCAAAAAAAAGGACCTTGCTTAAATTTAAGAGTTTGCCTCCTTGTTTAGGATTTCCCAATTAGGATTCCCCTAATCTACCTGAGGAATGGCTCACTAAAATCCTTCAGAGATGCAGTCTTTAGCTTGTCCACACTGAGCAACCCAACATTGCTGTAGGTTTGAAGGGTCCTCTGAAATGGCCAGCAAGATACTCTGTTGTCCAGAAGGCAGCCCAATGTCACCTGCTAACAGGCACCTTTGAATTTGGAATAAATGCTGGCTGTACCAGTGACTCTTACAAAATGGGACTGAATGGAACAAAATAAAATTGCAATCAAATCCTATCATCACCTTAAACATCTCAATGAGATCACCACTCCCCCAGCAACCTTCTAAACTCAAAGGAACACAAATCAATTTGCTACATCACCTCATAATTTAACCCTTTAGGCTCTCGATAATTTTGCTTCATCTATGCTGTACCACTTCAATGGCCAATATATCCTTCCTGGGGTTCGATATTCAGAAATGAAGGTAGTACTTCAGAAAGAGTTTGATATAAACCATTGCAACCTCACTTTTGTTTTCTATAACTTAGGATAAAAGCCAACATTTCACTTGCCTGGAAGCTTATATTCTGTATTTTGCACTGGTTTCCTTTAGACACAAGGAAACCTAATTCCCTTTGTTTGTCCACAGCTCTTAGTCTCTAACTATGAAGATAACGTTCCAATCTGCCTCTATTCGACTGCAACTAAATGACTTGACACTTGTGTGCAATCAACTCAGAATCTGGCAACTAGCCTTTGTAACTTCCTGCTCCTATCAACACAGCTTACTGTGATCTGCAAACGTGAATACACAACACATTATTCTTACGTCCAAGTCATGAATACACAAGGTGAAAAGCTGCTACCCCAGTCAGATGTCAAATGGATCCAAACCAGATAGTGAAACACAAAACTAGGCATAGATCCTTTTCCTCAGAGATAGTAGAAACGCAGATGCTGGAGAATCTGAGATAACAAGGTGTAGAGCTGGATAAACACAGCAGGCCAAGCAGCATCATAGGAACAGGAAGGCCTACGTTTCGGGCCTAGACCCTTCATCAGAAATGGGGGAGGGGAAGGGGGTTCTGAAATAAATAGGGAGAGAGGGGGAGGCGGATAGAAGATGGATAGAGGAGAGGATAGGTGGAGAGGAGACAGACCGGTCAAAGAGGCGGGGTTGGAGCCAGTAAAGGTAAGTGTAGGTGGGGAGGTAAGGAGGAAATAGGTCAGTCCAGGGAGGACGGACAAGTCAAGGGGGCGGGATGAGGTTAGTAGGTAGGAAATGGGGATGCGGCTTGAGGTGGGAGGAGGGGATAGGTGGGAGGAAGAACAGGTTATGGAGGCGGGGACAAGCTGGGCTGGTTTTGGGATGCGGTAGGTGGAGGGGAGATTTTGAAGCTTGTGAAATCCACATTGATACCATTGGGCTGCAGGGTTCCCAAGCAGAATATGAGTTGCTGTTCCTGCAACCTTCGGGTGGCATCGTTGTGGCACTGCAGGAGGCCCAGGATGGACATGTCGTCTGAGGAATGGGAGGGGGAGTTGAAATGGTTCACGACTGGGAGGTACAGTTGTTTATTGCGAACCGAGTGTAGGTGTTCTGCAAAGTGGTCCCCAAGCCTCCGTTTGGTTTCCCCGATGTAGAGGAGGCCACAACGGGTACAGCGGATGCAGTATACCACATTGGCAGATGTGCAGGTGAACATCTGCTTGATGTGGAAAGTCTTCTTGGGGCCTGAGATGGGGGTGAGGGAGGAGGTGTGGGGGCAGGTGTAGCACTTCCTGCGGTTGCAGGGTAAAGTGCCGGGTGTGGTGGGGCTGGAGGGGAGTGTGGAGCGGACAAGGGAGTCTCGGAGAGAGTGGTCCCTCCGGAACATAGAACATAGAACATTAGAGCGCAGTACAGGCCCTTCGGCCCTCGATGTTGCGCCGACCTGTGAAACCAATCTGAAGCCCATCTAACCTAAACTATTCCATTATCATCCCTATGTTTATCCAATGACCATTTAAATGCCCTTAAAGTGGGCGAGTCTACTATTTTTGCAGGCAGGGCATTCCACGCCCTTACTACTCTCTGAGTAAAGAACCTACCTCGGACATCTGTCCTATATCTATCACCCCTCAATTTAAAGCTATGTCCCCTTGTGCTTGCCATCACCATCCGAGGAAAAAGGCTCCCACTGTCCACCCTATCTAATCCTCTGATCATCTTGTATGTCTCTATCAAGTCACCTCTTAACCTTCTTCTCTCTAACGAAAACAGCCTCAAAACCCTCAGCCTTTCCTCATAAGACCTTCCCTCCATACCAGGCAACATCCTGGTAAATCTCCTCTGCACCCTTTCCAATGCTTCCACATCCTTCCTATAATGCGGTGACCAGAACTGTACGCAATACTCCAAGTGCGGCCGCACCAGAGTTTTGTACAGCTGCAGATAAGGGTGGGGAGGGAAAAATGTCTTTGTTGGTGGGGTCGGATTGCAGATGGCGGAAGTGTCGGAGGATGATGCGTTGGATCCGGAGGTTGGTGGGGTGGCACGTGAGGACGAGGGGGGTTCTTTTTTGGTTGTTATTGCGGGGATGGGGTGAGAGGGATGAGTTGCGGGAAATGTGGGAGACACGGTCGAGGGCGTTCTCGACCACTGAGGGGGGGAAGTTGCAGTCCTTGAAAAACGAGGACATCTGAGATGTACGGGAGTGGAATGCCTCATCCTGGGAGCAGATGCGGCGGAGGCGAAGGAATTGGGAAAAGGGGATGGCATTTTTGCAGGAAGGTGGGTGGGAGGAGGTGTATTCTAGGTAGCTGTGGGAGTCGGTGGGCTTGAAATGGATATCAGTTTCCAGGTGGTTGCCCGAGATGGAGACAGAGAGGTCCAGGAAGGTGAGAGAGGTGTTAGAGATTTACGGATACATTATTACGCCTCTCTGCCTCCGACCAACCAATGGTCCAGTGCCCCAGCCGTCTCTCTTTACAACTATTTTTAGTCAACCTGTTCAGGGATGTTGAGACACACCTCTGGAGCAGATGGGACTTGAACCCAGGCCTCCTGACCCAGAGGTAGGGACACTAACACAACATCACAAGTACCCCTGTCTCGCTCTATACTCTTTCATGCAAATTAAGAAATTAAGGAATGACAATCTTTCAAACGGGAAGTGCTCCCGATGCTGCTTTTTTTTCAAACTGATGAGGAACAATATGACCTAAGAGACAGGGGTTCAAGTCCTACCTGTTCCAGAGGTGTGTAATAATATTTCTGAACAGATTGATTAGAAAACAGTTTTTAAGTGCACCAATGGGTACTTGTCCTCCTTCTCAAGGAGCACTGGACATGGATACAACCACAGGGAATTGGGTAGACCAATCACATGCCCCATGAAGAGATATTTTAATCAACCTGCTCAGCAATGTTATTACAGACTTCTAGAACACATGGGACTTGAACCCCTAACTTGAGGTAGGGACTATGGCACACGTAGCCTTTTTTTGTGATTAAGATATTAAGTCAACCAACAGTCACCAACTGTTTTATCTTTACCTTAATATAATTAATGCAACATTAACACAGCCACAATAAAACAAAGAACTAGTGGATGCTAGAAATCTGAAACAAAAACAGAAATTGCTGACTAAACTACCTGTGGAACACGTTTGTCACATCATGTCAAGGATAGAAACCCCATGATTAATTGCCAACCTACATCACCTATCTCTTCATTGCTGGGCACTCCTACTTTTTGATGCAGAACTTTACCAGATGCCTTTTCGAAGTCCAAAACACAACTCCCAAAGATTCCATTACCTACCACACAAGGGACCCTGATAGTTCCAGCTGATCTCACAAACCTCACACACAATCAGATGGTGAGTGAACTCCCATTTTTGTGGTACAATCAATTCCCTCAGGAAAGCGCTGATAATTAACTCTGTCAGACACACAAAAGTTAATGCTATTTTTACGTGATAGATAAAAACTGGCCACTTTCAGGGTGTCAAAGTAAGACAGTGATTTCCATGCGGACATGGATCTAGCAGGGCAAGAGTTATTTACTGCTGGTGATAGTTGTTCGTCAATTGCAGGAATTTTCATCAACTAAATATTGTGAAGACTAAAGCCATTGTTCTTGAACCTATTGTAAATGCCATTCCCTCGCCATTGACTCCAGCCAGCAGCCTGACCACTGCCTTGAGCCTGACGCAGATCATTAACAATACTGAGGTCTTAATGAACCCAAACCTGAGCTTCCAATCCCTTAGCTACCCCATCTCCAAGACCATTCATGTCCACCTCGTAACATTTCCCATCTCAGCCTTTTACTCAGCTCATCTTCTGCTTAAGTATCTACGGCTTTGCCAGCGCAAGACTGGACCCCTATGCTGTGTTCTCCTAACTGGCATCCCAACTTTCACTCCATTTTAACCTTGAGCTCACTATCTTTACGCTCAATCACTCATTCATCACCTCTTGCTTGCTGACCCACATGTGTGCCTTGCCTGACAACACCAGGAATTTAACATTCTCATCCTTGTTTTCATTGTCCTCCATGGACTCACCCCAATCCTCATTCTGCAGCCTCCTGTAGTTCCAGAATCATTGGCGATAGGAGACAGCAAACTAAAGGGGTGCCTATGGGCACCCGTGTGGTCCGAGCAACGCCTGCCTCTTCGTAGAATATGTGGAACAGTCCCTCTTCCTCTGTTACACCTGCACCATCCCTCACCTCTTCTTCCATTACATATATGACTGTATCGGCGCTGCCTCGTGCTTACATGAGCAGCTTGGACAGTTCATCAACTTTACCAACACCTTTCACCCCAACCTCAAATTCACCTGGACCATCTCTGATACCTCCCTCCCCTTCCTGGACCTTTCCGTCTCCATCTCTGGGAACTGTCTCAGCACCGACATCTATTTCAAACCAACCGACTCCCACAGCTACCTAAACCACACCTCCTCTCACCCAACTTCCAGCAAGAATGCGATCCCCTACTCCCAATTCCTCCGCCTCCACCTCCACCGCATCCACTCCCAAGATGGGGCATTCCACTCCCGTATATTCCAGATGCCCTCCTACTTCAAGGACCGCGACTTCCCCCCTCCGTTAATTCATAATGCCCTCAACCGCATTTCTTGCATTTCCCGCACCTCTGCCCTCCATTCCACCCCACAACAAAAATAAAGACAGAATACCCCTTGTCCTCACATATCACTCCACCAACTTCCACACCCAGTGTATCATCCTCCGCCACATGCAATCCGACCCCACCTCCAAACAGATGTTTCCCTCCCGACCTCTATCTGCCTTTTGTAGGGACTGCTCTCTCTGTGACTCCCTCATCTGCTCCACACTCCCCACTAACCCCACCACCCCCAGCACCTTTCCCTGCAACCGCAGGAAGTGGCCCTACACATACCCCTCACCTCCATCCAAGGCCCCAAACAATCTTTGCAAATCCGACAGGGGTTCACCTATACATTCTCCAACCTGGTCTACTATATCCGTTGCTCCCGATATGGTCTCCTCTACATCGGTGAGACCAAGCGTAGACTCGGAGACCGATTTGTAGGCCATCTGTGCTCTGTACGCTATAAACAACAACACCTTCCGGTTGCCAACCATTTTAACTCCCCCTCCCACTCCCTGGGTGACATGTTCATCCTGGGCCTCCTCCAGTGTCACAATGACACCACGCGCAAACTGGAGGAGCAGCACCTCATATTCCAGCTCGGGAGCCTAAACCCGATGGTCTGAACATAGAATTTAATAGTTTCAAAATCTCCCCACCTCCAGCCTCATCCCCTGCCCAACCCTCCCTCTCAGCCCCGCCTCCTTGACCTGACACAACCTGTCCATCTTGTTTCTCACCTATCCACCCCACCCTTCCCACTGACCTATCTCCACTACTCCCTAGCTGCATCCACCTGTCACCATCCCACCTACCTTCCCCCAGCCCCACCTCCCCTCTATTTATTTCCCAGCTCCCTTCCCTCTCCCCAGTCCTGATGAAAGGTGTAAACCCGAAACGTTGACTTTCATGCTCCTCCGATGCTGCCTGACCTGCTGTGTTCCTCCAGCTCCACACTGTATCATCTTTGGAGATATTTGTGCTGCTCCCCTTTGCGCATCTCCAATTTCCGCCAATATGCAGCTGTGTCTTCAGCTGCCTTGGCTCTGAAATTCTAATGAACCGTTATCCGTACCATAACGTGGGACTATTTATGGGAGATTGCTGTGCAGAAATTGGCAGCTGCTTCCCCCATATTACTGCATTGACTACCGTCAAAAAATAATACAATAGCTGAAAAGATTTTTTTTGATGTGCTGAGGCAGCAAAGGCACTATGCAAAGAAAAGACTCTTTGTTAATGGAGATTTTGAAAATACAAGATAGTGAAGAATAAAGAGAATAGGATTAAAGCAGACAGCCGGCTAAGAGAGTTCTCACCAAACTTCAGCTTCAAACTTAATATGTTCTGCCTTTGCTTTCATTTTCTCTTTAATAAGAACAGAATTCAAAAGCAAAGAGATTATGTTAAAATTTGTTAGACCACATAGAGCTGTGCGAGAGTGCTGTGCACAGTTGTGGCCTCTACATTACAAAAATTATATAAAAACTATGTAGAAAATGCAAGAAAGGACTTTTAAGAATGATACCAGAACCAACCTATCTGAACACACTGCAGCTCTTTTGCCCAATAAAGGTCTAAAATCATGCTCGCTGACAACAGCACAATATTCGGCACCATTCACAACTCTTCAGATTCTCGATCAGTCCGTGTTTATATGCAGCAAGACTTAGACTTAGCAAGGCTTTTTTTTTCCTGAAGAAGGGTTTAGGCCTGAAACGTCAGCTTTCCTGCTCCTCTGATGCTGCTTGGCCTGCTGTGTTCATCCAGCTCTGCACCTTGTTATCTCAGACTTAGACAACATTCAGGATTGGGCCGTCAGGTGGCAACTAACGCTCATTCACTTAAGATCCAACAACGGTCATCTCCCACCAAGGAACCTAACCAGCACTCATTGACGTTCAATGGGATTATCATTACTGAATAACCCACTATCAACATCCTGGGGGTTACCACTAATTTAGAAACTGAAACTGGAACAGTCTGTTAAATACTGTGGCTACAAGAGCAGTTTAGACGCTAGTAATTCTGAAGTAACTTACCTCTTGACTCACCAAATCTGTCCATCATCTTCAGGATACAAGTCAGAAGTGTACTGGTATGCACTTGGGTACAACTTAGGAAGGCACTATACTACCACCTTCAAGGGCAACTAGGGACAAACAATAAACTGCTGGTCTTGGCAGCTATGCCTACATCCCATGACAGAATAAAGGAAAGGGGTTTAATAAGGGGTAGGCATAGAGACAATGCTTCCACATAATCACAAGAAAACCCAAAAAGAAATTCAGAAAAATCCTGTTTTCTACAGAGTAGCTCAAATGTGGAAGCTAATGCCACAAGGAGCAGCTCCGGCAAATAGCGAAATATGCAAGATTCTTCGACAATTCACAGGGTAGATGCGGAGAGGTTGTTAACCCTTCTGAGAGAGTCTAGGATCAGAGGGCACAATCTCAGAATGAGGAATTTAAGGCAGAGATGAGGAGGAATTTCTCAGAAGGTAGTGAATATGTGGAATTCTTTACTGCTGTCGGGCTGGGTTGTGAAGTATATTCAAGGCTAAGATAAACATTTTTAATCAGTGACGGAATCAAGGGTTAGAGGGAAAGTAGAGTTGAGGATTATCTAATCAGCGATAATCTCAACGAATGGTGGAGCAGACTTGATGAGCTCAGTGGTCCATTTCTGCTCCTACGTCTTCCGGTCTATAAGTAACGAGAAAGAGAAGTATAGGTCGATAGGGTTTGTTGAAATGATGTGGGAAGTGGTGCACAGTGACCACAAACTAGTACAGATCAGTTGGGCTGAATAGCCTAGGGTTTCTATACAGCCATTCTCAGTAGCTGTGCTTTCACAAACAGCCACTTTAATGGTACGGAGTGATAAGTTCGTGTGAGAAAACACATGGGATTATCTGCCTTGCATAAATAACATTTGCTGCCAAGCCAATCTTCATAGTCATCACAGCGAAGATTGGAAGCAGTCTGGTCTGTCCTCACAGTGGCAGACAGCTCTGACATGAAGCTGTCTTATAGGTCCCGGTGCTACTTTAAATATCCCCTGGCTGCGATGACAGTGAAAGGCGCAGTTAATCATCCCACCATATTATGCATTCTACTCCCTGACAGAAATCCTCCAGCACAAAATTGAGCAGAATGCCTGATGGCACCAAATGGAGTATCACATCATTCTTTAAACCAAGCGATCTCAACCAAATTGTGTGTCCTACTGTCTACTAACTATCTAATTATTTTGGCCTGCTGTGTTCATCCAGCTCTACACCTTGTTATCACAGTTAGATGCACATCAAGTTTTGCATCAGCAGCACATTTCTCTTATTCTCTCTCATCTAGACTTTCATTGCTTTTCAAGATTGCAAAGAAACCCCTGACGCCTATATCCTGAAGCGGATAGCGATGAGGACGACTCCTGTAAATCTCAAAGGACAGTAACAGTGGCAAGCTGGGTGGTACAGATTGTCATCACTGCTTTATACACACATACAACCACTTCACAATTGCAAAGATGGCACTTCTGGTACTTTCAGGACAGGGAGATTTTAGAATCACAGCTTAGAGGGAATCCAGGATCAATTCTTTTATGTAAAAGGCTGGGAGGAGAGGGACTAACTCAAGAAAAAAAAAAGTGTGAGTGAAAGATCAGGGAAGTAGCAGGAAAGGCAACGATGAGAATAGCCAAAGCAGGATGAGTATGGTGGGTGTAAACAGCCCGACAGGTTATGGTGCCCTGGCTCCACTGAAACCAACACTAGTGAGTGCAATGCTTAACCCTCTAAGGGAGCAAGTGGCTGTCAGTCAATAAATCCAATACCCCTGCCAACAACCTTAGCTTAAATGAAGGACGGTAGTTATAATGCACTTTTGGCATAATACATTTCCCCACTGCAGACAGTGTGCTAACTGCAGTATCCCAAGACATCTGTTTTACTTTGATTGTGGGGTCTATCCATTCGCAAATTGCTGCTGCCTTTCCACATTACACTACAGACTGTGTTTCAAAAGTATTTATTGGCTGCAAAGTGCCTTGGGGCATCCTAAGATCTTGAGAAGCACTATATAAATGCAAGCTCTAGCTTTTATTCCTGAGGTATGTCCTTGGATGAAGGGATACAAGGTAGGAGCTAGCTGGGCTTATTAGATTTCCACTCTGTTCGCCTCCAAGAATGCAATCCCAATATTAAAAATGACCAAACCCAAATGAATAAGACTCCAGCTGTGATATCCCTCATTAGTTACTCTTCCACCTCAGCCCTGGGTTTTTCTGTCTATTAATACGGTTATCCGGCCCTGCATCACATAGCATCAGAGAAAAGTGTCGGAGGCTCTGAATCTGAAAAACATTCAGGTGCCTTTGTGAATGCTGCAGATTGGGCGAGTGATCTTGTACTGAGATCAGCAATAATGAGCATGGGGATGAGGGGCGGAAAAAAACCTTTTATCGTCCATCCTGCCCTTTCTGAGGCAACAATCACCATCAACATTTCGACAACAAGCCTGCCAGAAAGTTTACTGAACTGGCGCAGCAAGCCATCAAATCTGAGACATTTCCACATCTATCTTTTGTAGTGTCAAATGGCTTACATTATAGGGGGTCCCAAAAACCTGCCTAGCAGCTCCTGAACTCTGCTGGGATTTAACTCTGCCTTCGATGGTCAGATCTACGGACATACAAATTAGAGAAATGGTATTCTGACACCATTTGTATAATTGTATATTCCTCATTATTTCTAGTTTAACTCACCATGCTTTCTGCCATTCAAATGCCTCTTTTTAAAATGGTGATTGAATACAACATTCCAGAGATTTGCAATAGTCTGTCCAGTTCCCACCAACAGAGTGACTCAGTAGGTAGCACTTAGAGTCAAAGGTTCTGGGTTCCAGGGATTGGGGTAGGGAGCTAAACCAGAGCTCAACAGCAGGGTTCCTTGGAGGTTCAGTTTCCAGCTAGGGGCTGGATTCCTGGATCAGGAACTGCACTGTGTTTGTGATTTCTGTCCCTACTCCTGCTAGGATGACACTCCAGTGCACCAGCAAGGATCAGCGGCCCTGTCAGAACTGCTGTGTTTTGGATGAGATAGTAAACCCTACTGCCCCATTTTCCCATTTGGGTTGATTTGATTTAATTTATTATCGTCACATGTACAGAGATACAGTGAAAAGTATTGTTTTGTGTGCTAACCAGACAAATCATACCTTGCATAAGTACATCAAGGTAATAGAACAGAATGCAGAATATAGTGTTACAGCTACAGGGGAGGTCCAGGGAAAGATTAACTCTAAGATATGAGAGGTCAGTACATAGGGCTGAAAACAGCGGGGAAGAAGTTCTTCTTGAATCATGTTTTCACACTTTTGTATCTTCTGCCCAATGGAAGAGGGTGGGAGAGAGTATAACCTGGGTAGGAGGGGTCTTTGATTACATTGGCTGTTTTGCAGAAGCAGCAGAAAGTGTAGGTGGAGTCAATGAAAGGAAGGCTCGCTTTCGTGATGGACTGGGCAACTTTCTGTAATTTCTTGCGGTCTTGGGCAGAGCAGTTGCCATACCAAGCTGTGATAGGATGCTTTCTATGGTGCAGCTGTAAAAATTGCTAAGAGTCATTGTGACCATGTTGCATTTCCTTAACCTTCTGAGAAAGTAGAGGTGTTGTGTTTTCTTGACTGTAGTGTCGAAATGGACAGATTGCTGGTGATGTTTACTCCTAGGAACTTGAAGCTCCAAGATCCAAAAGAACTATTTTTAAAAAGTGGATGGTAGTGTAATGGCAATATCACTGGATGAGTAACCCAGAACCCCATGCTAATATTCTGGAGATTATGCCAATTATGAAATCTGAATTCCAGAAAATTCTGGCCTGACGGTGTGTCAGTTCTCATTAAAATCCCGTCTGGTTCCCCAATTCCTTTCGGGAAGAAAACTGCAATCTATACCTGGTCTGGTCTACATTTGATTCCAGACCCACAGCAATGTGGTTGAGTCTTAAGTGCCCACTGAGCAATAAATGCTGGCCTAGCCAGCAAAGCCTACATTCATGATTGAACTAAAGCACCACAATCAGCCTAGACAGGGTCACTGACTTTAACTGGACAGATTCCAGGAGGGGGTATCATGTGATTTCCTATCTCCAACTAGCCCCAATCCACTTTGCCACAGTGGTTACCTGACAAAATATACAGCACTTGCTGGAAGTCTGAAATAAAGACAGAAAATGCTGGAGAAACTCATCTGTGCAGAGAGAAACAGAGTTAACATTTCAAAATATGACTCTACTTCAGTTTCTCCTTACAGATGCTGCTCAAACTGTGAAGTTTATTCAGTATTTTCCTTATTTGGTCATTTGATATGTGGCACATAGGCCTTCCCAGGTTTGGAAAGCAAACAGGGTCTTGGATACAAGGTTGGAGGACAATGCAGGGACAACAGTGCTCAGGAGTGGGGATGCGGAGTGCATCAGAGAGGCCTAGTTTGGAGGTGACAACTATTGGGTTAGCACTGTGACATAACAGCATTTTCACTTTTCCCTTGCCAGCAAAACAAAAAGGGACTCTCAGATTCTTGCATTACCTTTCAGAATGCCCGCAAAGTATTTTACAGTCAATTAAGTATATTACTGACATGCTACTGAGAAAGGAGAGGCAAGCTCTCAAAACTCTGCCTCACACTCATCAGAGTTTACATTGCTTGAGAAAAGGGTGCTGATTGGTTTGACAGAGTCAACTTGTGAACCAATCGGCTCTCTTCTCCAATGCAGTTTAAGTAGCTGCTCCATCCAAGATTCAGTATTCGTGCATCTGTCCTGATGAGTGCAGGCCAAAACACTGACACAGCCTCTTTCTTTTCAGCCATACTCAAGTACTTTTTAAATGTTGTGAGGGTTTCTGCCTCTACCACCCTTACAAGCAGTGATCCCCACCACCCTCTGGGTGAGGAAAAGGATTCCTCACATCCCCTCTAAACCTCCTGCCCTTACCTTAACTTCATGCCCCTGGTCCCTCCACCAAGGGGAAAAGTTCCTTCCTGTCTATGGCCCCCTCGTTATTTTATATGCCTCAATCATGCCCATCCCCTCTGTCTCTGCTGCTCAAAGGAAAACAGCCACAGTTTATCCAATCTCTCTTCATCACTACAGCTCAGTTCAACAGCTGAGTTGAAATAAACAGCACCTCTTATATTGCAGTACTCCCTCACCTCTGCAATGGGCATAACAGTCACGTTTTTGCATTCTAGCCCTTTGTAGCAGGCTCTGAACTCCTAACCTTCTGACTCAGAAGCAAGAGGGACACTCAGTGAGCCACAGCTGCCAGAACATTTTACAGTCCAACAAATACATTTATTTTTGATGTAACAACATAACATTGGAGCCATCTACCGACATGGCAACAGTAATTTTCTTTTGACTGCAATAGCTTCAAACTGTTAAATCAAACCTCACTAACTTGCTGATGCAACTACCAAGCATGAAATTGGCCACAACTAGATGAGACTCAAGATGTCCACTAGCAGGTTCTTTGATCTTTCACTCTATCTGAAAACCATTCAAATTCAATTTTGCGAGTCGCAATCCGCCAGGATTGCAAAGTCTCAACAGAAATGTATTTCTGTGCTCATCAAAACAGGAATTGTTAGCTCTGGGGAATAGAACATGTTCCATTTCAGGCACCCATCAATGATCTCAAACAGTGTCATCAGGATAGGAACTATGCCGCTATGCCACAGTGAGGCTCCTTCATTATTCATCCCCAGTAATCATCATACTTAAAAATAGAGCAGGCTCAAAAGGCCAAATAGCCACCCCATTCCTATTTTCTATGTGTCTCTTCTTCCCCCCCATTTCCCACTTTGCAGGGTCATTGATTTATTGCAGGATGTGGGACAGTTTTGTGCGATACGCCCACACCCACTTGAGGCTGGATAGAGTGTGACTGGTTCATTTCACCCAGCACCCACACTGCACTCAAGATTCCCATCACATCAGACGCAGAAAGAAACAAAAAAAAGCAGTTGCATTTATATAGCACCTTTAACAACCTCAGGATGTCCCAAGGTACTTCAGAAGTCTGTCCGACATTTACTTTCAGGGAAATGTGAAGAGTGAGATCAATAAACAACAAATTTGTTTTTGTAGCATTAGTTGAGAGACCAGGACACCAAGCAAACACCCTCCATTTTTCTTGCAACAATACTGTGGGCTCTTCCCTTGTCCTCTGGAAAGGTGTACAAGATGATGACAGGCATAGATAGACTGGATAGTCAGAGACTTTTTCCAAGGGCGGAAATGACTATTACGAGGGGGTATAATTTTAAGGTGATTGGAAGAAGGTATAGGGGAGATGTCAGAGGTAGGTTCTTCACATAGAGAGTGGTGAGCATGTAGAATGCACTGCCGGCAGTGGTAGTGGAGTCAGATACTTTAGAGACTTTTAAGCGACTCTTGGATAAGCACATGGAGGATAGTAAAATGTAGGGTATGCAGGGTAGATTGATCTTAGAGTAGGATAATAGGTCGGCACAACATCGTGGGCCGAAGGGCCTGTACTGTTCTATGTTCTATGTTCTATGATTTGTGAGATTTTATAGATGCTACAGAAAGATGTCACCAGCAATTAGAATTATGCCATCTCAGATACTGAGCTCAACTTGGGCAGGTGCAACAGGTAATTAAGAAGGAAAATGGAATTTTGTCCTTCATTGCTAGAGGGATTGAGTTTAAAAACAGGGAGGTTATGCTACAGCTTTATAGGGTGCTGGTGAGGCAACACCTGGAGGACTGTGTACAGTTTTGGTCTCCTTACTCGAGAAAGGATGTACTGGCTCTGGAGGGGGTGCAGAGGAGATTCACTAGGTTGATTCCGGAGTCGAGAGGGTTGGCTTATGAGGAGAGATGGAGTAAACTGGGATTATATTCATTAAGGTCGGGTAAGTGACTGAAAAGTCAGTCGGAGGGCACTTTGAGTCCAGTGACCATAACTATTTTAGTTTTAACATAGTTATGGAAAAAGATAGGACAGGTCCGCAGGTTAAGGCACTGAACTGGAGCAGGGCCAATTTTGGGGCCATTAGGCCGGATCTAGCAGCGGTCGATTGGGTGAGTCTGTTTGAAGGAAAAGGAATGACTGGCAAATGGGAGGGTTTTAAAAGTGTGATATCAAGAGTCCAGGGACAGCATGTCCCTGTTCGGGTGAAGGGAAAATCTGGCAGGTTTAGGGATCCCTGGCTGATGAGGGATATTGAGGCTGTGGTCAGGAAAAACAAGGAGGCATACACTGGGTTTAAGCTAACAGGCTCAAGTGAATCCTTAGATAACTATAAAAAGTGTAGGAGCACACTTAAGAGGGAAATCAGAAGAGAAAAAAAGAGGGTATGAGATGGATCTGTCTGATAAGATCAAAGATAATCCCAAGAGGTTCTATAGCTATATTGGGAGTAAAAGGTGGCTAGGGAGAAAATAGGTCCCCTTAAAGATCAGCATGGCCGTCTATGTGCGGAGCCATAGGAAATGGGGGAGATTTTTAATGAATATTTCTCTTCCGTGTTTACTGAAGAGAAAATCATGGATGCTAAGGAAATAAGGGAAAAAAGTCGGGATGTTTTGGACAACATACATATTACCAGAGAGGCGGTGTTAGCAGCCTTAGATCGCATTAATCCCCTGGGCCTGATCAAGTCCATCCTCAGATGTTGTGCGAGGTTAAGGAAGAAATTGCAGAGGCCCTTGCAGAGATTTTTGCTTCATCTTTAGCCACTGGTGAAGTTCTGGAAGACTGGAGTGTGGCTAATGTTTGTCCATCGTTAGAGAAAGGCAGCAAAGACAAGCCAGGAAATTGTAGGCCAGTGAGCCTGACATCAAGTTATTGGAGAAGATACTGAGGGACAGGATCAACCAACATTTGCATAATCAATGTCTGATTAGGGGTAGTCAGCACGGGTTTGTGCGCAGGAAGTCATGTCTGACAAACCTTTTAGAGTTTCTCAAAGAGGTAACCAAGAGGATGGATGAGCGTAGGGCAGTGGATGTTGTCTATATGGACTTTAGTAAGGCCTTTGACAAGGTCCTGCACAGCAGGCTAGTCATGATGGTAAGGTCACATGGGATCCCGGGAGAACTAGCTAATTGGATTCAAAACTGGCTCGTTGGTAGGAAGCAAAGGGTGTTAGTTGAAGGTTGATTCTGTCAACTACTAGTGTGCCATAGGGGTTGGTGCTGGGACTTCTGTTACTTGTTATTTACAAAAATGATCTGGATGTGAATGTACAAGGCATGATTAATAAGTTTGCAGATGATACAAAATTAGGAGGTATCACTGATGGCAAAGAAGATTATCAAAAGTTACAGAGGGATCTTGATCAGCTGGGGAAGTGGGCTGAGGATTGGCAAAAGCAATTCAATACAGATAAGTGTGAAGAGTTGCACTTTGGAAAGTCAAAGCAAGGTAAGGTCCTGAGGAGTGTTGTGGAACAGAGGGACCTTGGAGTACAAGTATGTAGTTTGTTCAAAGTGGGGTCACAGGTGGACAGGGTGGTGAAGAAGGCATTTAGCATGCTGGCCTTCATTGGTTGAGGCACTGAGTATAGGAGTTGGGATGTTATGTTACAGTTGTATACGTTGTTGGTGAGGATGCACTTGGAGTATTGTGTACAGTTTTGGTCACCTTGTTATGGGAAAGACATAGTTAAATTGGAAAGTGTGCAAAGAAGATTTACGAGAATGCTGCCAGGACTAGTAGGCCTGAGTGATAGGGACAGGTTGGTCAGGATAGGACTTTATTTCTTGGAATGTACGAGAATGAGGGGTGACCTTAGTGAGGTGTATAAAATCATGAGGGGCATAGATAGGATTCCCAGGGATAGGGAATTAAAAACTAGAGGGCATAGGTTTAAGGTGGGAGGGGAAAGGTTTAAGAGGGACCTGAAGGCAACTTCTTCATGCAGAAAGTGCTGCATATATGGAATGGGCTGCCAGAGAAAGTGGTTGAGGCAGGTACAATAGCAACATTTAAAAAACATTTGGATAAGTACATGAATGGGAAGGGTTTAGAGGGATATGGACCAAATACAGGTAATTGGAACAAGCTGAGTGGGCACCATGGTCAGCTTGGACCTGTTTGGGCCGAAGGGCCTGTTTCCATGCTGTATTACTCTACGACTGATCCCTGAGGCACACCACTAGTCACTGATCGCTGACCAGAAAAGCAATCATTTATCCCACCCTTTGCTTCCTGTTAGTTAACCAATCCTCTATCCATGCTAATACATTGCCCATAACGCCGTGCACCTTTACCATATGCAGCAGCCTTTTATGCTGCATCCTGTCATATGCCTTTTGGAAATCAAGATACACGACATCCACTGGGTCCCAGTTGTCCACTGCACTTGTAATGTCTTCATAGAATTCCAGTAAATTGGTTAAACATGACCTGCCCTTCATCAACCCATGCTGCATCTGCCCAATGGGACAATTTCTATCTAGATGTCTTGCTATTTCTCCCTTGATGATAGATTCAAGCATTCTCCCCACTACAGAAGTTAAGCTAACCGGCCTATAAATCCCCATCTTTTGTCTACCTCCTTTTTTAAACAGTGGCATCACATGTGCTGTTTTCCAATCCGCTGGAACTGCCCCAGAGTCCAGCAAATTTTGGAAAATTACCATGTGCGCATTTGCTATTTCTCCTGCCATCTCTTTTCGTACCCTGGGATGCCATCAGGGCCAGGAGCCTTGTCTACCTTTAGCTGCATTAGCTTGCCCAACACTAACTTTCGTGATAATGATCGTTTCTAGGTCCTCACCTACCTTAGTCTCCTTGTCATCAATTACTGGTATGTTATTCGTGTCCTCCACTGTGAAGACCGACACAAAATATCTGATCAATGCCTTGGCTATTTTCTCATTTCCCTTTATTAAATCCCCCTTCTCATCCTCTAAGGGGCCAATGTTTACCTTAGCCACTCTTTTTCATTTTGTATATTTGTAGAAACTCTTGCCAGCTGCCTTTATATTCTGAACCAGTTCACTCTCATAATCTATCTTTCATTTCTTTCTGTTGACCTTTAAAGTTTTCCCAATCTTCTAGCTTCCCACTGGTCTTTGCCACTTTGTATGCCTTGTCTTTCAATTTGATAGCCTCCCTTATTTCCTTAGACATCCATGGCTTTTCTACAGTCCTGCCTTTTCACTGGTATATACCTTTGCTCAGCACTTTGAAAAATTGCTCTGAAAGTCCTCCACTGTTCCTCAACTGTCCCACCACAAAGTCCTTGCTTCCAGTCTACGTTAGCCATCTCCTCCCTCATCCTATTGTAGTCTCCTTTGTTTAAGCACAGGACCCTGGTATTTAATTTTATCTTCTCACTTTCCATCTGTGTTCTAAGATCAACCATACTCTGATTGCTCCTTCCAAGAGGATCCCTAACTATGTGATCATTAATTATTCCTGTCTCATTACACAGGATCAGATCTAGGATAGCTTGTTCCCTTGTCGGTTCCATCACATACTGTTCAAGAAAACTATCATCAATACATTCAATGAATCCCTCCTGAAGGCTGCCTTGACCGACCTGGTTCGGTGAATCAACATGCAGATTAAAATCCCCCATGATAATTGCTGTACCATTTTTACAGGCAATAGTTATTTCTTTGTTTATTGCCCGCCCCAATGTGATGTTATTATTTCGTGGCCCATCAGTGACTTTTTCTTCTTAGAATTAATAATTTCCACCCAAATAGATTCAACCTTATTCTCCATAGAATCTGTATCATCTCCCACTACTGCTCTGATGTCATCCTTAAAATATCAGAGCTATACCACCCCCCTTACCTTTCTATCTGTCCTTCGGTATAGTCTGATACCCCTGCATATTTAATTCCCAGTCATGACCACCCTGCAACTATGTCTCCATAATGGTTACTAAATCATACTCATTCGCAATGATTTGTGCTGTTAACTTATCTACCTTGTTTTGAATGCTACGAGCATTCAGGTAAAGTGCCTTTATGCTAGTTTTTATACCTTTTTTTGAATTCTAACATTTCCATTAATAATATCTCCTGAGTTTTCCTTCCTTTTAACTTCTTTCATAGTCTTTGATGTAGTTAAACCCAACTGCACACACATTAACCTGCTGCTCTCTTATCTATTTACCATTATACTTCCTGTTTTTTTTCCCCATTCCCTTCCCCCCCATTTCACTGGTTTACAATCCCAGTGACTACCCCATTTATCCTTTTCACTAGAACACTGGTTCAAATCTGTTCAGGTGGAGACAATCCCAACAGTACAGAAACCCTCCTGTTCCAAAACTGATGCCAATGCCCCATGAAATGAAACCCCTCTTTCCCACAACACTCCTTTAGCCACATGTTTACTTCCCTAATTTTCTTATCCCTAAGCCAATTTGCACGTGGCTTGGATAGTAATCTGGAGATTATAACCTTTGAAGGCCTGTTCCTTAATTTCGTTCCTAGTGCTTGATAAACCCCAAACAGGTCCCTCCTTCCCAGCCTTGCCTGTGTTGTCTGTCCCAACGTGGACCACAACAACTGGATCCTCAACCTCCCGCTTCAATATCCTTTCACTAATAATAACGTGTGGATTCAATCAATATTTCTTTCAACTACAAACAAAGATTTACTAGAATTTATAGCCCTGATCAATAGAGAAATTGAGTGAGAGGAGATGTATCGAACTGCTGCAGCCTGTGCTCCTGAATAATAGAACAAAAAACAAATTTTAAAAATTCTGTAGAACTTAATCAACCCATTTGCAGCTTTACTCAGAGACCAAGCCATTCTTTCTAGGAATGTCCAGTCCGATGAAACTGATAGGATTTCATTGACTGAGGGTTACACAGTGAAGACAGGTAAATGGAATCAAGATACTGAGACCCAGGATCGAACCAAATTGTGGAGAAAGACTTCAGTGGTTGAATAGTCTACCCCTGTTCTTATCAATCTACTAGGCTAAGTATATCACAAACAGCCAGCATAAGACATCAGAGCAGGAGTCCATTCAGCCCATCGATTCTGCTTCACTCTTCAACAGAACATGTCTGAGCAGATAATCCTCAATTCCACTTTCCTGTCTTTCCTTTCCTACGGATTAAAACTCTCTCTATCTCAGCCTCTAATGTACTTAACAACCTAACCTCGACAGCCCGCTGAGGTAGAGAATTCCAGAGATTCACCATGCTTTGAGAAGAAATTCCTCCTCCTTATCTCTGTCCTAAATGGGTGACCCCTTATTCTGGTCCTAGACTCTCCCATAAGGGGAAACAACCTTTGTGCACATATCCTGTCAAGCCCCTGAGAATCTTGTATATTTCAATAAGGTCACCAAGGCACAGACTGCAATACTCTCAACTAACAGAAGAGGAGGCACAATGCACACCATGTACTTCGATAGAATTTGTTTAGTAACAGAATAAATTGTCTCAAGATGATAATAAACCATGTAGAACCACGTATGAGGACAGGTGAACAAAAGTTCAGTCAAAGAAGTGATTCAGAGCTGGGAAGAAAGCAGGAAGGTATCAATGGGTTGGCCAATAGATGGAGAAGTGGCAAATGTAATCCATTCCAGAGAAAAGTGATGCAATACACATTTGGGAAGAGTAAATCGTAAGATACTGAGAACTGTAGAGGAACACAGAGATCTTGAGAATGTGCAACCACAGAACACCGAGCTTTAGAAAGCATATAGGGTACACTCCTTTACTTGTCAAGGTCCAGAATATACAGAGGTGAGAGTAGCCGGCATCGAAAAGGTCTGAAAAGTCTTTGTGATGACAATCATGTAAAGATTATAATGCAAAGCAGCAAAGTCACTCCAGTGAGATGAGCTGAAAATTATAGCACTTTTTATGTGAAATACAAATGCTTCGAAGCCACTTCAAATGGATGAAATTATCAGATTTCAACTGGGTAGAAGCATTAGTATCCCCATTGTTTACCTTCTATCACCGTCAAGGCTGTGAATCACTGCACTTGCATAAAATCACCAAGGCGTCCTCAGCATTTCAAAATGTCAGATTTTCATGCAGCTAATGCATGTAATACTGGACAAAGTTCACACCAAGAACAGACATGACCTTGCTGATTTATGTACATCAGAAGCAGGGAAGCTTCAGTTAGAGGGCAAGGTAGCAACACCCAGGAGCTAAAACTGCCATGTGAAAGGTCTCTTTTCATCACCGATGAAGGGAAGGTGATTCAGCGGCCGTCATTTAAAGCGGCTCATGATGCCATCCTATCTTAGGTCCTCGAGATTTTCTCCTAAATTTGGATTCTAAATGCAACTCCCAATTTACGACAATAGCCTAAGACTGGATTCATCTCAGATTTAAACTGCTTGATGCAACGGAATCGGGAATCAGGCAGGCATAAAAGCAATTATCACACCTAATAACAGTTTAACACTTCGTGTCAGTTAGGACAGGAAGGTAATGGTGAAGCCATAATGTCACTGGATTAATCATCATCAAATCGCAGGCTAATGTCCTGGTGTTGTCAGTTCTAATCTCAATACGGCAGATCAGTTCAATAAAATCTGGTTAAAGGTTAACTTAGTGGTGACCAAGTTTCGACTGTTCCAATACACTTCAGGGAAGGAAATTTGCCATCCTAGCCTGGTCTAGCCAACATGCGACTCCAGACCCTCAACAATGCGGTTAGCTCTTAAGTGCCCTCAGAAATAGCTCAGCAAAGCATTCAGGCTATTAAATACAGGAAATGAACACATAAGAAAAGAGCTACTGCTTAATTCTTCTCATTTGCCATTGCCACTACTGGTTTGTTTGGATGAAAGTAGCAGTTGAGATCTCAAAGGCCCAGCAACCTGCCCACGAGCCTCAAGTCAGCATGTTCGTTCCCAGGTTTGATTGCTTATTTCTGTTAGCTTCACAAACTTACTTGAAATATGCTGCAGCCTCAGATGGTGCAACGCTGAGGGAATGAGGGCAGCTATATTCTCCAACAGTGTGTCACCCCTCAGTAACAACTGTAACTATCATCGGCCCCATCATTGACCCATTACTTTCAAAAGACGCAAGATCCTCTGAAACACAGGGAGAGCTCCCAGGGGTTGCCAAAGCAATTCTTGACATGTTCCAACTTTCAACCACAGGGAGGTCTGAGCTTCCAGAGTGACAGCCATCCCAGTACCAAGCCACTAGCCCTGACCGCCCACTGGCACAGACCTCACCCACCAAGCTCCCTGCCTGGTACAGACCCCCATCCCAACGTTGCCTGACAGAAACCCCAGCCCTTTTTCATCTGGTAGATACTCCCACCCCTGGCCTGTTACAAACCCCAGCCCAAGATTCTGCCTCTGAAGGTATAGTAAGATCGGGAGAGAGGGGCAGACTGTGATGGAAGGAGCAGCTCTGCCTTGCAGTGTTTGCTGACTCTCCAATCACTGATCTGTGCTCAGCTCCCATTCTCAAGATCTGAAGATTTGAAAAGGTGATGCCAATGGTAGAATTCCAAAACCCCAATGTCAGAAATCCGCCATTTGGTGGAAAAATCTTATCCATAAATCTAAGGCTAGAACTGTGTAAAAACACTAGTTAGAACACAGCTAGAGCACTGTATATAATTCTGATTCTGCAAACTGTATTACACGAAGGATGTGAACAAGAGATGGTACAAAGGAGATTTGAGAGGATCTTACAAACATACAAACCAGGAGCAGAGTTAGGCCAATCAACCCCTCAAGCCTGCTCCATTCAATAATGGCTGATCTGATTGTAACCTCAAATCCACATTCCTGCCTTTCTTGATAACCTTTCACCCCGTGCTTAACAGAAGTCTACCTAAATCTGGGTCAAAAAATCTGCTTTGACAGACATCTTTGTGTCTTATTCGGTCACAGGTAAGGTTCCAGAGGACTGGAGAATGGCCCATGTTGTTCCATTGTTTAAGGAGAGTAGCTGGGATAATCCAGGAAATGACAGACCTATGAGCCTCATGTCAGTGGTAGGGTAATTATTGGAAAAGATTCTCAGGGACAAGATCTACATGCTTTTAGAAGCAAATGGACTTATCAGGTGATAAACAGCATGGTTTTGTGCAGAGGAGGTCATGCCTCACTAACTTGGTTGAGTTTTTCTGAGGAGATGACGAAGATGATTGATGAGGAAAAAGCGGTTGATGTTGTCTACATGGACTTCAGTAAAGCCTTTGACAAAGTCCCTCACGGCAGACTGATACAAAAGGTGAAGTCACATGGTATCAGGGGTGAGCTGGCAAGATGGGTATGAGGAGGCAATAGCCTAGCGGTATTATCACTGGACCACTAATCCAGAGACATAGATAACATTCTGGGGACCAGGGTTCAAATCCCACCACAGCAGATGGTGGGGCTTGAATTCAATAAAATTCTGGAATTAAGAATCTAATGATGACCTTGGAATCCATTGTCAATTGTCAGGAAAAACCCAGCTGGCTCATTAATTCCCTTTAGGGAAGGAAACTGCCATCCTTACCTTTTTTGGCCTACATGTGACTCCAGACCCACAGTAACACGGTTGGCTCTTAACTATCCTTCTGGGCAATAAATGCTGCCTAGCCAGCTACACCTTCTCTGTATAAATCGGAAGGGGTGAATGAAAAAAGAAAAAAAAAGAGAACTGGCTTAGTCTTATGAGACAGAGGAAGGCAGTGGAAGGATGCTTCTCAGAATGGAGGGCTATGGCTAGTGGTGTTCCACAGGGATCAGAGCTGTGACCTCTGTTGTTTGTGATCAACGTAAATGATTTGGAGGAAAATGTAGCTGGTCTAATTAGTAAGTTTGCAGACAATACAAAGATTGGTGGAGTTGTGGGTAGTGAGGAGGATTGTCAGAGGATACAGCAGGATAGAGCATGGTCAGAAAAATGGCAGATGGAGTTTAATCCAGACAAATGTGAGGTGATGCATTTTAGAAGATCAAGTACAGTTGGAAATTATACAGTGAATGGCAAAACCCTTGGAGGAGTATTGATATGCAGAGGGATCTGGGTGTGCAGATCACTGAAGGAGACAGTGCAGATGGATAAGGTAGTAAAAAAGGCCTATGGCATGCTTGCCTTCATTGGAAGGGGCATTGAGAATAAGGATAGCCAAGTTACACTGCAGCTTTATAGAACTTTAGTTGGGCTACACTTGGAATATTGCATACAGTTCTAGTCACCACACTACCAGAAGGATGTAGATGCTTTGGACAGGATACAGAAAAGGTTTACCAGGATTTTGCCTGGTATGGGGGATTTTAGCTCTGAAGAAAGGTTGGATAGACTGGTTTGTTTTCAATGGAACGCAGGAGGCCGAGAGGCAACCTGATATAAGTTTATAAGATTGTGAATAGCATGGATAGAGTGGAAAGTATGATGCTTTTTCCCAGGGTGGGGGGGTCAATTACTAGGGTACACAGGTTCAAGGTGCAGGGGAGGGAAGTTTAAAAGAGATGTGCAAGGCAAGTTTTTCACATAAAGGGTGGTGAGTGCCTGGAACGTGCTGCCAGAGGAGGTGGTGGAAGCAGACACCATAGCAGCATTCAAGAAGCACCTGGACGAATACATGAATAGGAAGGGAATAGAGGGATATGGATCCTGTAAGTGAAGACAGTTTTAGTATGGAAGGGCAAAATGTGTCAGCACAGGTTTGGAGGGTCGAAGGGCCTGTTTCTGTGCTGTATTGTTCTTTGTTCTAAATCAGGAGCAGAGATAGGCCATACAGACCCCCAAGCCTGCTCCATTCAATAACAGCTGATCTGATTGTCAATTCAAATCCACATTCCTGCCTAATCCTGACAACCTTTCAAACCCTTGTTTAACAGAAGTCTACCCACCACTGGCTCAGAAAAATTTAAAGACTGTGCTTTCACCATCCTTTCAGGAAGGGAATTCCATGACCCTCAGGAAACATTTCACCTCATTTCTGCTTTAAAAAAGACGCCTGATTTTTAAACAGTGAGCCTCACTTGTAGATTCGTAAACGCCGTCAGGAACGGAGAATTTTAGCTACAAGAAAAGATTGGCTACACTGGAGTTGATTTCTTTACAACAAGGGTAGGCTGTGGGAAATTTAATGGGAGGTTTATAAAGTTATAAACGGCCCCAATAGAGTGGATAGGAAGAACCTATTTCCCTTAGCAGAGAGATTATTAATCATGGAAAATAGAGATAAAATAATTGGCAGAAGGATTAGAGGATGGTGGGTCTGGAACTCATTACTGAAAGATGACAGAGGCACAAAATTTTATCCCACTCACGTAACACTTGGATAAGGACTTGATCTATAGCAACTGATAGGGTTACATGTAGGTTTAGGCCAGGTAACTCTATCAGGTGTCACCAACATGATGAGCTGAATGATTTCTCCTACATCATAAAAGTACACTTCTGTGTTTTAAAGAGTGATTTTAAGGAGGACGTATGCACCGACACTCAGTAGCAGCAGTTTGTACCATCTACAATATGCACTACAGAAACTTACCAAGGCTCCTCAGACAGCATCTTCCAAACCAACAACCACTTCCATCAAGAAGGACAAGGGCAGCAGATACATGGGAACACCATCCCCTGCAAAGTGTCCTCCATGCCACTCACCATCCTGACTTGAAAATATAATCGCAGTTCCTTCACTGTCAGTGGGTCAAAATCCTGGAATGCTCTCCCTAACAGCATTGTGGGGATATTTACACCAACTGGACTGCAGTGATTTAAGCAGGCAGTTCACACCATCTTCTCCTGGTCCACCCATGTTGACGCTACGGTCAAGAAAACACAATGCCTCTACTTCCTCAGGAGGCTAACGAAATTCGGCATGTCCATGAAGACTCTTATCGATTTTACAGATGCACCATAGAAAGCGTTCTATCCACATGCATCACAGCTTCGTATGACAACAGCTCTGCCCAGGACAATAAGAAATTACAGAGAGTTGTGAATACATCCCATTCCATTCCATCACGCAAGTCAGCCTTCCATCCATTGATTCAATCTCGACTTCTTGCTGCCTCGGGAAGGCAGCCAACATCAAAGACCCCTCCCACCCTGGTTATAATCTCTTCCAACCTCATCTGTCCGGCAGAAGATACAAAAGCTTAAACATGTACCAACAGATTCAAGAACAGCTTCTTCCCTGCTGTTATCAGACCTCTGAATGGATCTCTCAAATTTTAAACTTAGTGTTGATCTTGCTTTGTGTACCTTCTCTGCATCTGTAATATTGTATTCCTCGCTCTGTTCTATAACCCTTATGCCCTTTATATGGTACAATCTGCCTGTACTGCACGCAACACAAAACTTTTTACTGTACCTAAGTACGTGTGACAATAATAAATCAAATCAAATCAAATCAAATCTCAAGGGCAACTAAATGCTGGTTGAACCAGTGAGGTCCACAACTCATGAATGAGCAAAAAAAGTATTGGACAAAAGTGAAATACTGTGGACACTGGAAATCTAGATTAAAACAAAGTGCTGGAGAAACTCAGCAGGTCTGGCAGCATCTGTGGAGACAGAAACACAGTTAATGTTTTCAGTCCCATATAACTCTTCTTCAGGAGAAAATCTTGGGGTGCATGCAAGGCTAGACGTGGAAAAATGCGGGAATCAGAGGGCCACATTGCTGAAAGAGGTCACAGGATATATTCAGGACAGAGGCCTTAGACAGATAAGAACAGAAGGTCGAGAATTTTTAATCAGTGGCATTAATAGACCAGGAACAGAATTTAGGTCATCACTGTTTAGTTCTTTCCCCTTTGATCAACCAGTACAGTGAAACTAATTACATATACTAAGTACTCAAGTCAAGACATGTCAAGAACCAACTCCTTCCCATCGTGTTTTTTCTTAAATGCAATCTGACCACAACTGTAAACATTAATTAACATACTTCTCTCAGCCCACTGAGCCTGAGCTTCATGTTTCTGAACTAATCAGTGATCAAACTTCTACAATTAAAAATAAACATCACTTCATTTCACACTTCCTTTAGTCTTCTCGCCTTTTCAAAATCCTTTAAAGCCAAACAGTGGAAGGACTATCCTCTCCTGTGGCTTGTTAGTTCAAGCACGATATATATCCGACTAGAGATATATCTCATCTGAATTATACACGTACTCTATATTAAAAGATCCCAAGGCACTATTTCAGAAAAGCAGTGAATTCTGCCCAAATCCTGGCCATCATTTATTACTCAGTCACCATTACGAGAAACAGATTACTAGGCGATTTATCTCAATGGTGCTTGTAGGACTTGATGTGTACAAAATGGTCACTGTTTCTGTCTGTATAATGAGTTCAAAAAGTAATTCAATCACTGTGAACATTGGAGACATCTTGAATGCTACAGAAGGGTTAACTGTGTGTGTTCTTTTGGGTAAATTACTCAAATCATTAGACGTCACCATATTGAACATTACAATTTTATCAAATGTACAGTAACTGAACATGCATCCAAGAGAACCAGTATTAACAAAAAAACCTTGAGAGCGGGATATGGGTGTCTCTGGCTGGGCCAGCATTTATTGCCCATCCTTAGTTGCCCTTGAGAAGGTGGTGGTGAGCTGTCTTCTTGAACTGCTGCAGTCCATGGGCTGTAGGTTGACCCACAATTCCCTTAGGAAGAGAATTCCAGGATTCTGACTCAGCAACACTGAAGGAACGGCAAGATATTTCCAAGTCAGGATGGTGGGTGGCTTGACGAGGAACTTGCAGGTGGTGGCGTTCCCATGCATCTGCAAATCCTGTCCTTCTAGATGGAAGTGTGGTCCTAAGTTTAGAAAGTGCTGGCTAAGGACCTTTGGTGAATTTCTGTAGTGCATCTTGTAGACAGTAGCAGTAGTGTGCACTGAGTGTCGGTGGTAGAGTGTTTGAAATCTTGTGGATGTGTTGCCAATCAAACAGACTGCTTTGGCTGGATAGCGTCAAACTTCGAGTGTTGTTGGAGCTGCATTCATCCAGAAAAGTGGGGAGTATTCCATCACACTCCTGACTTGTGCCTTGTAGGTGTTAGCCATGATTTAGGGATTCAAGTGCAGGATTGCTAGCCTTTGACCTGTTCTCGTAGTCGCTATACTTATGATGGGTCCAATTGAGTTTCTGGTCAATGGTAACCCTTGGGATGCTGATAGCAGGGCATTCAGTGATGGTAACACCAATGAATGTCAAGGGTAAGTAAATAGATTCTCTCTGATTGGAGGTGGTCAATCAGTTAGAGGACACAAAAGATACCTTATAAAAGCAAGATTATTGTTGCTTTCTGGGTAAAAGTATAAATTGTTTTGTGCATTCAAGAGCTGCACAGTCAAAAACAATTAAACAATTCTTTAAATAAAGATTCCCATGGAGCTCCCAGCAGACAAAAGCTGCCAGCACATCAAATAATAAGTGGTATACAGGAGGAAAACCGAAATATTAAGCCAAGGAAACATACCTAAACAGGGCAGCATTAACTATCAGGAGAGATTCATTTTATTCAAAGAATGGGAAACATTTGGAACAGTTCACCAGAAGTGAGTAATTGAGGTGAAATAATTAAAGATATTCAAAGACAGCTGGACGCTGTGAGTCAGCACAGTGCTATTAAGGTGTACAAAACCTCCTGTAGCATCAATCACCTGCAGCTAAGCCACAATCCCTTGTGCCAGAATTCCCCAAGTCTCTCTATTTCCTATCTGGCTCTATATCTTTAAAACTGTTATTAGCTCTTCAGCCAGGCAATCATCTCTCATTATTCTCTTACTTCAATGTCCATTCCTTTTATTGCTTTTCTTTTCTCTCCTCCCTCTGAATAGCATTTTGCGGCATTTTCTAACTTGACTGGAGCTCCTGTAAAGTTCTTGTAAAGGACTGTATGAACATTGTGCTATTTAAATCATGGATGTTCCTTGTTCAAGCCACTCACTTGTGCACCAGCTTATCTGTGTAGCAAAGTGAAGTTGAAGGTTATTAGATTAGCTATGACCTTCATCAATGAATGGCGAAGCAGATTCAATGGGCTCATTAGCCTAATTCTTTTCCTCCCTTTGGTCTTACGCACTGTCATGGGTGTCACATGAGGAGTTGGACTTTGCTGCCCTTTTCTCTCCAATGCCCCACTGTCCCTCTTCTACCCCCCAAAACCTCACCACCACTGAAGAATTTTAGGGGAGGAGATGGCCTAGTGGTAATATCGCTGGACTGTTAATCCAGAGACCCAGATAATGTTCTGGGGACCTGGGTTCAAATCCCGCCAGAGCAGAATTTTCATTCAAAAAATATCTGGAATTAAGAGTCTAATGATGACCGTGAATCCATTGTTGGTTGTTAGAAAATTCCATCTGCTTCACTAATGTCCTTTAGGGAAGGAAACTGCCATCCTTACCTGGTCTGGCCTACATGTGACTCCAGATCCACAGCAATGTGGTTGACTCTTAACTGCCTTCTGGGCAATTAGGGATGGGCAATAAATGCTGCCCGGCCAGCGACGCCCTCATCCCGTGAATGAATAAAGGAAAAAAAAATTACCATTGAGGGATGTGGGACGTAATGACTCAACATCTTCCAAGAGAAAATGCTGACATTCTGGGTACGTCTAATTCATGATTTGTTAATCAAGCCGGCCCAGAAGAAAGGAAACATGAATACCAGGTTTTTGAGAAGTACAAATCAGCAGAAGCACCTTGGTTCCATAAAAATAAATCCTTGAAAGTGGCAGGACACATTGATGAGTTAAGTTGCCAAGTGTACAAGGTGCTCGGTTTATAAATAGAGACACAGAATAAAAGTGTAAAGAGACCACAGTAGTACTTTAAGGTTACTGGTAACCGCTCCCCTAGAGTATCTTAAGTTCATACGATATCAGGGCAGAATTAGGCCATGCGGCCCATCAAAGTCTGCTCCGCCATTCGATCATGACTGATATGCTCCTCACCCCCAGTTTCCTGCCTTCTCTCAACACATTCCTCCCTTCAACACATTATCAATTAAAAATCTAATTCCTGCTTAAATTTACTCACTGTCCCAGCATCCACCGCACTTTGTGGTAGCAAATTCCACAGATTCACAACCCTTTGGGTGTAGTTTCTCCTCAACTCTGTTTTAAATTTACTACCATTTATCCTAAGACTATGACCTCTCATCCTAGAATGCCCCACAGAGGAAGCATCTGGTCTGTGTCTATTTTATCTATACCTTTTATCATCTTGAATACCTCAATTTGATCTCTCTTCATTCTCCTAAATTCCAGAGAGCATAGGCCTAAACTGTTCAATCTCTCTTCATACGACAAATCTCTGGGATCAATCTAGTGAACCTTTTCTGAACTGCCTCCAACGCCACTACATCTTTCCTCAAATAAGGAGGCCAAAACTGCGCACAACACTCCAGCTGTGGTTTGACCAATGCCTTGTATAGTTGTAACAATATGTCCTTCCCTTTATATTCCATTCCTTTAGCTATAAAAGCCAATATTCTATTTGTTTTCTTTATTATCTGCTGTACCTGCACACTAGTTTTCCGTGGACAAGGACATCCAGATCCCTCTGCACCAGAATACCACGAAGTCTCTCCCCATTTAGATAGTAGGTCGCCTTCCCATTTTTCCGACCAAAATGCATGACCTCACACTTATCCACATTAAACTCCATCCGCCACATTTTGGCCCACTCTCCTAACCTATCTATATCCATTTGCAAGGTTCTTATTTCCTCATTGCAATTTATGGTGCCGCCTATTTTCTGTGTCTTCCGCAAATGTGGTTATGGACCCCTCTGTCCATGTATCTAAGTCATTAAAGTAGATCGTAAATAGCTGGGGTCCAAGGAGTGAACCCTCTGGTACCCCACTTGTTACTGCTTGCCATCCAGAAAGTGCTTCTTATGGTCCTATAATCACTAAGGGAATCAAAAGCAATGAAGGTAATGGCAGGAAAGTGGAGTTCAGCTTTATCAGATCAGTCATGATCTCATTGAATGGCAGAGAAGATCTGATGGGCCAAATGGCCTAATTCTGTACTTATGTCTTATGGCATTAGTATCATGGGCATTACTGGGCACCACATTTTGGGAAAGATGTAACCACTATGTGTACGGAAGAGGTTAAGTTCCGAGAAGAGATGCTAAAGGGAAACTAAATACAGGCTTTCAACGTGATGAGAGGTACTGATAGAGTAAACAAAGGACAAACATTCTCTCTGTCGAGTGCATGGAGAGCTAGAAGTCATCGATTCAGAATCATTGGAAAGAAATTACAAGGGGATCCGGAACATTATACCAAAAGGTTGGAGCTGATTCCATAAATACTGACAGGCACTTGAAGCTGAGAAACCTTCTGGATCAGAGAAAGCAGGAATGGGCAAATAAGCACCAATGTTCTTTCAAAGAGCTGGCACAATTATGATGGGTCAAATGACCTCCCTGTGTGCTGTATATTTGTACAATTTATGATTCTGGAGAGCCAATATCTCCAATTCTGCTACTCACAATGGCGGGAAAATACATCACAAGCCTTCTGTTCCACAAGATGACTCCAGGGTGCATTTTCAACTGAGACAAAACAAAGCCCGAGGTGATTTCATACACAGTTGAATACTTATAAATCTTTTCACCGTCAGTGATATCTAACTGCACAGGCTTTCATGCATAATAACTTTTAAAACCAGCCCCAAGCTATGCTAATGACAAATGTGAATGTAATTTGCTGCTAAAATCCGAATGCGATATGAAACCAAAGTTGCGATCCTAGTCTATCATTAAGAAAATGAAAAGGTATTATTTCACAGTTGACAATTTAATAGTAATTATCTTTTTTTCTCTTGTTAAGCTACTACTGCCCATGGCAGTGTTAGAAATTGGCAGTTAATTGCAATATAATTAGCTATTTAGACGAAAGCTACATTCTGACACAGTAAACCCCATTCTTTTTAACCTGCTGACAACTTCAATTGAAATCTGCACACTATCGAGGAATAAATGAAGAGGCTGAACTTGGGGTCATCTTCTGCAGGTATTCCAGTCCTAACTGTGCCCTTAATATGAATGAAACCCACATGATCCACCAGACTGTGGGTGCAGGACAAGGCTTTACACGAATTTGCAGCTGTACAGGATATTAGTTAGGCCACTTTTGGAATTACTGCATTCGATTCTGGTCTCCCTGCTTTAAGAAAGATGTTCTGAAACTCAAAAGGGTTCAGAAAGATTTACAAGGATGTTGCCAGGATTGGAGGGATTGAGATATAGGGAGAGGCTGAACAGGCTAGGGATATTTTCCCTGGAACATCAGACGCTAAGGGGTGAACTTATAAAGGTTAATAAAATCATGAGGGGCATGAATAGGGTGCACAGCCAAGTTCTTTTCCCCATGATAGGGGAGTCCAAAACTAGAGGGCAGAGGTTTAAAGGTGAGAGGGAAAAGATTTAAAAAAGACCTAAGGGGCAATTTTTCATGCAAGGGTGGTGTGTGTATGGAAGAACTGCCAGAAGTGGTGGAGGTTGGTACAATTACAACATTTAAAAGGTGTCCAGACAGGTATATGAATAGGAATGGTTTAGAGGGATATGGGCCAAATACTGGCAAATAGGACTAGATTAATTTAGGATATCTGGTCAGCATGGATGAGTTGGACCAAAAGGTCTATTTCCATGCTCTATATCTTTAAGTAAACAAATGGATATGTTTATTGTGCATTTCTTTCTTATATTTCTCTGCAGCATCCCTGATTTCCTTTGCCTGACCATTGGAGACTGTACATTCAGCTGTCTGCAGTGCTAAAGGTTTGGAATTCCCTCCCTATACCTCTATCTTTAGCTCCCTCCTCCTTTAAGTCTTAAAATCTACCTGCAGTAAATAAGGGCTTATGGGATTGGTGATAACATATTAGCATGGATAGAGGATTGGCTTATGGATAGAAAAACAGGATTAGCAATAAGTGGATCATTTTCAAGTTGCCAGGCTCTCTAAATAGTGCTAGTGTCTCAGCTATTTAGAAAATATATCAACAATTTGTGAGAAGAGGGGTAATGCAATCAAGTTTGTTGACAGTACAAAGCTAAGTGGGAAAGTCAACTGAGAGGATGGCACAAAGAGACTGCGAAGAGATAGAGGCAGGTTAAATGAGTGAACGAAAGGTGGCAGATGGAGTAAATATGGGCTCACGCACTTTGGTGGGAAGAACTGAAAAGCTGAATTCATTTCAAATACAACACGCTAGAAAATGTTGGTAAAGAGGACCTGATCAGGTGTTTTCCAGAACTCTGCGGGAAGCTAGGGAAGATATTGCTGGGCTCCTTGTTGAGATATTGTATCAACAGCCCTGGCTGAGGTGCGAGAAGACTGGAGGTTGGTTAATGTGGTGCCATTATTTGAGAAAGGCTGCAAGGAAAAGCCAGAGAGCTATAGACCAGTGAACCTGACATCAGTGGTGGGTAAGTTGCTGGAGGGGATTCTGAGGGACGGGATTTACATGCATCTGGAAAGGCAAAAGCTGATCAAGGACAGTCAACATGGCTTTGTGTGTGGGAAATTGTGTCTCACTAACTTGATTGAGTTTTTTGAAGAAGTGACAAAAAAGATTGATGAAGGCAGAGCTGTTAATGTTGTCTATATTGACTTTAGCAAAGCATTCAACAAAGTTCCGCACTAGAAAGGTTAGATCGCATGGACCTAGTCAATGGGATATAAAATTGGCTTGAAGGTAGGAGACAGAGGGCGGTGGTGGAGGGTTGCTTTTCAGACTGCAGGCCTGTGACCAGCGGTGTGCCACAAGGATCGGTGCTGCTGCTTTTTGTCTTTTACATAAATGATTTGGATGTGAATATAGAAGATATGGTTAGTAAGTTTGCAGATGACACCAAAATAGTTAGTGTGGTGGACAATGAAGAAGATTATTGCAGAGTACAATGGGCCCTTGATTAGATGGGACAATGGGGCAAGGAGGGACAGATGGAGTTTAATTTAGATAAAAAAAACTTCTGAGGAAGGATCACCTGAGCCAAAACTTTAACTCTATTCTTTCCTTCACAGATGCTGCCAGACCTGCTGAGCTTTTCCAGCAACTTTGTTTTTGTTCTTAACTTAGATAAATGTGAGGTGCTGCATTTTGGCAAGGCAAACCAAGGCAGGACTTATACACTTAATGGTAAGGGTGTATTGTCAAACACAGAGAGCTAGGGGTGCAGGTGCATGGTTCCTTGAAAGTGGATTTGCAGCTTGACAGGGTGGTGAAGGTGATGTTTGGTAAACTTACCTTTATTGGTCAGTGCATCGAGTATAGGAGTTGGAATGCCATGTTGCGGCTGTACAGGACATTGGTTAGGCTGCTTTTAGAATACTGCATTCAATTCTGGTCGTCCTTTTATGAGAAGGATGTCGTTAAACTTGAGAAGGTTCAGAAAAGACTTACAAGTATGTTGCCGGGGTTGCAGGGTTTGACCTCCAAGAAGACGCTGAAAAGGCTGGGGCTATTTTCCCTGCAGCATCGGAGGCTGAGGGATGACCTTTTAAAGGTTTATAATATCATGAAGGGCATGGATAGGATGAATAGACAAGGTCTTTTTCCTAGGATGGAGGAGCCCAAAACTAGAGGGCATAGATTTAATGTGGGAGGGGAAAGATTTAAAAGGGAACTGAGGGGCAGTTTTTTCATGCAGGGGGTGGTGCGTGTATGGAATGAGCTGCCAGATGAAGTGGTGGAGGCTGGCACAGTTACAACATTTAAAAGGCATCTGGATAGATATATGAATACGAGGGGTTTAGAGGGATATGGGCCAAATGCTGTCAAATGGGACTAGGTCAGATTGCAATGTCTGGTCAGCATGGTTAGGTTGGACAGAGGGTCTGTTTCTGTGCTGTTGGACTCTTATGATTGCATGAAAGATCCTGCACTTCCATAGCACCTGTAGCAACCCAAGATGTCCCAGAAATCTTCAAAGGCAGTCAATAAGTTGCCTTTAAAGTGTATTCACCGTTATAATGCAGGAAACACAGCAGCCATAGAAAATGTCACACAGCTCCATCAGTTTCTATTATTGATGAATTCACATTAATGCAATGAACTGAAAGTAAGATGGAAGGAAACCTTCAGCCCTGAGGTGCCATGGAATGCAATTATATTCAACTGTCAAAACAGTCCCCAAATCTTATTAAATTCATTCACCCCTTCCGATTTATACAGAGAGAATTCCCTGAAGGCATAATTTCAGACTGTTACCCAACCATTACTGAAGGAAAGACTGCCTTCTCTTAATATTAAAAATATTTTTAGCAGAAGACAGGAAAGGATTAGCTGAATTAGGAACTTGGGGAAAGTTAAATAACTCTTGGGGGAGGGTACCTGACATCCCTAAAACACAATCTGGATGATTAAATGTGATCAACTATCAGGAGTGCACACAAAGAATTTATTACATTTTCCATGCTTTCCCAAGTACTTGTACTCTTGATGCAACTCGAAAGTAAGGAGGCGAAAGGTTCTCTCAGCAATTCCACAGGTCTCAGATAGAATGAAGGTGATTTTTGTTTTAAACGTTCATCATGGAATGCAGGCATCACTGACTGGTCAATCCCTGACAAGATGGTGGCGAGCCACCATCTTGAACCACTGCAGTTCCCATGCCATAGGTACACCCACAGTGCAGTTCAGAAGAGACTTCCAAGACTTTGACCCAATGACAGTGAAGGCAGTGATTTGGCTCAGAATCAGAATGGTGTGTTACTTGGACAGGGACTTACAGGTGGATATTCATCGAATGCTCTCATATTTCGAGGTGCCAGAGGTCACAGTTTGGAAGGTGCTGTTGCAGGAGCCTGGCTGAGCTGCTGCAGTTCACCTTACAGATGGTACGCATTGCTTACCCCTTAGTCTTCGGATTTTTTTTATTCATTACTGGGATAAGAGTGTCGCTGGCTAGGCTAGCATTTATTGCCCATCCCGGAATACCGAGAGTTAAGAGTCACAGTGCTGCGGGTCTGGAGTCACTTGTAGGCCAGACCAGGTAAGGATGGCAGCTTCCTTCCCTAAAGGACATTAGTGAACCAGATGGGTTTTTTCCAACAATTGACAATGGATTGATAGTCATCATTAGACTCTTCATTCCAGATTTTCTTTTTTACTGAACTCAAATTCCACCAAAACATTACCTGGATCTCTGGATTAACAGTCCAGAAATAATATCACTAGGCCACAGGAACCATGAGAAACTTGCAAGTGGTGACAATCCCATCCATTAACTGCCCTCATCCTTCTAATTGGGAGAGGTTGCAAGTTTGGAAGGAGGAATCGTGGAGAATTGATGCAGTGCATCCTATACATGGTACACATTGATGCCACCATATGTCAGTAGTGAATGGAATGAATGTTGAAGGTAGTAACAACAGATAATCCCTACTTTGGCAATGGAGACTACAATGTAATGATTATGATTGACGAATGCTCATCATTTACAAAACGTATCTTTTCTTCTCTCATTGCTTTTTACCGGATGAATAATCCTGTTAACACAAACAACAGCAGAAATTGCTCGAAAAAGTCAGCAGGTCTGGCAGCATCTGTGGAGAGAAAGCAGAGTTAACGTTTCAGGTCCAGTAATCCTTCAGAATGTTAATTCTGCTTGATGCTGACTTTTTCCAGCAATTTCTGTTTCGTTGCTGATTTCTAGCATCTGCAGCTCTTTTGTTTTTGTTTAATAATCCCACTATACTTGGCAGACTTTTATTTCAACTATAGTTTCTGTTATGAGTTCAAAAACTCAGTTTGCTGTAAAATATGGGTCAGGCCAGGCCACCAATTTGTGCAGAGCAACCTCACACAATGTGAAAACAATCAGATAATCTGTTTTTAGTCAGAACACCTGCGGATTAGAAAGAGAAACATAAAATCCTAAAAATATTCAGTAGATCAGGCAATATCTGTGGGCAGGGAAGCAGAATTAATGTTTCAAGTCCATGACATTTCATTGGAACTCAAAAGCACTGCCACAGCTGCTGAGTATTTCCTGTAAATTCTGCTTTTATGAGTGTGTTTTTGGTGTTGGATGTGGGATAAGTACTGGTCAAGCCAGTTCATTAAATATACTCAAGAGAGAGCTGGATGTGACCCCTGCGGCTAAAGGGATCTAGGAGAATGGAGAAAAAACAGGAGTGGGATACTAAAATTGCACTATCAGCCATGATCATACTGAATGGTGGTGGAGGCTTGAAGGGCCTACTCCTGCACCTATTTTCTATGTTTCTAGACTAGACTTTGTGATTCACTGTAAGAGAATTCCCACACAATACAGATCACTCTTTTTATAGCAGGCATGCTGTACAATTTGCCAGATACAAGTGTTGGCTGATAAAATGGGTTAATGCTATATGACAATGTTAGCATCACGGTTTATGATACAAGCTTTACTAGCAGGAAAAACAGGAAACTTTCCTCTTGGAATTCAATTTTCTGCCCTTGTCCTTCAAGGTGGTGGAGGGCAAGGATTTGGAAGGCACTGTCGAAGGAGCTTTGGAGAGTTGCTGTGGTACATCTTGTAAACGGCACACACTGTTGTCACTGTGTACCTGTGGTGGAGGGAGTGAATGCTTAAGAAATGTTTGAGTTAGCTGCTGTGAGATGACAATGAAACAGCAGCTAACATTCCAAAGCATCCCAAATTGATAGGGTTGTAAAGAAGGCGTACGGTGTGTTGGCTTTCATTGGCGAGGGAATTGTGTTTAAGAGCCATGAGATTATGCTGCAGCTCTATGAAACTCTGGTTGGACCACACTTGGAATATTGTGTTCAGTTCTGGTCATCTCATTATAGGAAGGATGTGTAAGCTTTAGAGAGGGTGCAGAGGAGATTTACCAGGATGCTGCCTGGACTGGAGGGCAGGTCTTATGAGGAATGGTTGAGGGAGCTGGTGCTTTTTTTCATTGGAGCGAAGAAGGATGAGAGGTGACTTGAAAGAGGTGTACAAGATGAGAGGCATAGATAGAGTGGATAGTCAAAGACATTTTCCCAGGGCGGAAATGACTATTACAAGGGGGCATAATTTTAAGGTGATTGGAAGAAGGTGTAGGGGAGATGTCAGAGGTAGGTTCTTCACACCGAGAGTGGTGGGTGTGTGGAATGCGGTGCCGGCAGTGGTAGTGGAGTCAGAAATTTTAGAGACTTTTAAGCGACTCTTGGATAGGCACATGGAGGATAGTAAAATGTAGGGTATGCAGGGTAGATTGATCTTAGTAGGATAATAGGTCAGCATAACATTGGACCGAAGGGCCTGTGCTGTGATGTACTGTTCTATGTTCTAGCATTTAATTGGCTGTAAGAGACTTTGGGATATCCTATGTTCTTGTTTCATTTCTTTATCACTTGTGGGATGTGGGTGTCACTTTTATTGCCTGTCTCTAGTTGCCCTTGACAAGGTGGTGGTGAGCTGCCTTCTTGAACCACTGCAGTCTACCTTGTGGTTGACCCACAATGCCATTAGGGAGGGAATTCAAGGATTTTGACCCAGCGTCACAGAAGGACCATGACATATTTCCAAGTCCGAATGGTGAGTGGCTTGGAGGGGAACTGGCAAGGGGTGATGTTCCCATGTATCTGCTGCCCTTCTCCTTCTAGATGCAAGTGGCCATGGGTTTGGAAGGTGCTGTCTAATGATTGTTGGTGAAATTCTGCAGTGCATCTTGTAGATAATATGTACTGCCAGTGGTGGAAGGATTGGATGTTTGTGGATGTGATGCCAATCAAGCAGTCTGCTTTGTCCTGGATGGTGTCAAATCTCTTGAGTATTGTTAGAGCTGCACTCATCCAGCCAAGCAGGGAGTATTCCCTCACTCTCCTAACTTGCTTTGCGGGGGCGGGGGCAGGGGGTGGGGGGGGGATGGGCAGTGTGGGGGTGGGGTGTCAGGAGGTGGGTAACTTGCTACAGGATTCCTAGCCACTGACCTGCTCTTGTGGCCACTGTATTGATGTGGCGAGTCCAGTTGAGTTTCTGGTCAATGGTAACCCCTGGATGTTGATAATGCGTGATTCAGTGATGGTATTCCATCGCACTCCTGACTTTGTGCCTTGTAGATGGTGGACTAGACTTCATAAAATAAAACATGCTGCAAACATTCTTCCCTTTTCAAAGAAAAATGCTACCTCTGAACCATTAAAGCTCTGCAGTTACTGCATGCGGTAGGATTGACTATCAAACAAGCTCTAAACTTGATGAATCTGATCCATTCTGGCTGACTTATGAAATCCTGATGCCAGACTGTAGCGATGGCCATTTCTGCCCACGACAACCAGCAACTTTGATTTTTGTTGTTCATGCAGATGGTTATCTCGTAGTGGTCTATACAAATGGCTGCCAGCTGCACTATTAAACTAATGAGATAGCGGGACAATGTTTAAGGATAATATTAATTGCAAGAAGTGCCGTCAACCCAAAGCTCAACAACCTGTTTCGTAAGCATCCTCCAGTCAAACCCACTTTAACGAGCTTGTACATCAGAAAGCCCCAGTGAGGTGCAGATTCTCTGGCTGCTTTTTAAGATTGCGGACGCGAAGTTGCATCTTTGACACTGGGTTGCCGTAACACTGTTTAATGCCACCTCCAATTCCCTGTGTGACACTGCAACAGTAGCAGTGAGAATGCTATACTGCGTGGCTGTGCAATTCATTACTATCTTCATTCCTGCCTTTGAAAATATATTGACAACTTGCCTGGTCTGCTGTTCATTTCATTTACCAGATGATCCAGCCGTGAACAGTGAATTTTAAGCAAGTGGCATCTTGGAGCGGGTTGGGTCATCGGAATCTGAGAACCTCTGGGACTTTCTGTCACACAAGATGTATCAGATTTTCAATCGTCCATTGGCTGGGCACATAAATTATTTTCCTGGCGGTGAAACGGTCAATCAAAGACCTGGAGAAGGCTGGAATCAACAGCTTCAAGCCAAAACAAGAGATTCAACACATACTTTACATCAAACTATACCAATTTTGTGGGCAGTAAAAACCTTTATCTGTCCTTGACACCACTGTCTCGAAAGAAAGAAAGCACCTTGACACATCTCTCAGCAATAGCCCAGAGCAACTTCAACTACAGTGAATTGCTGCAAAGTGCAGTGACTGCTCTTATGTGATCAAATCCCTCAATTCTCCACAAAAATCCTTGCAATTCTTTCCTAACCTTATTCTGCAACACTTGTCAGATAGAGTCACAGAGTCATACAGCATGGAAATAGACCCTTTGGTCCAACTCATCCATGCTGACCAAGTCTCCTAAACTAAACTAGTCCCATTTGCCTGCATGTAGGCCATTTCCCTCTAAACCTTTCCTATTCATGTACCTGTCCAAATGGCTTTTAAGTATTGTAACTGTACCTGCACTTACCACTTTCTCTGCCTGTTCATTCCACATATGAACCACCCTCCGTGTGAAATTGTTGCCTGTCTGGTCCCTTTTAAATCTTTCTCCTCTCACCTTAAAAGTAGGTCCTCTAGTTTTGAGCTCACCTGCCCTGAGAGAAAAAAGACCTCTGCAATTCACCTTATTTATGTCCCTCATGGTTTTATAAACCTCTACAAGATCACCTCTTCATTTCCTACACTCCAGTGAAAGAAGTCCCAGCCTATCCAGCCTCTCCTTATAAGTAAAACCCTAGCATCCTGGCAAATCTTTTCTACGCCTTGTTCAATTTGACTATGAGCCTGGCATCCCTTGGTCCCCTAACCTGCAGAAGCAATATTGCACTCACTGGTAACTGTTTCTTTAAAAATACATTCTGATTGATCTGCAGCTAGGCAATTTCTGTTTGGTAATTTAATTGACAATAGTAAACTGTGTATCAGGGCAACCCTGTGTCAAACTTGCAACCTTGCTTTTGGAAGCTTTAAGAGCAGCCAGCACATGCTGCACCTGCTTGGGGCTGCTGACTGGCTATAGGTTAAAAGGCACTCTATTAATTTGACTGGAAGCTGCTTATTAAACAGATCTTTGAGCCTTTGGCACGTTTGCAATTTATATGACCTTAGACAATGCCCCATGACCTAACAGCATTTAAAGCTGACAGCTTTTTATTCCCCGACCTAACAATCGCTTTATATATTGGAGGTGTATCTTACACCAATGCATTGTCCAATATGTTTCAATCGTATCTAACGGTGACTGTGCTGATGGTACAGGTGGCAAAAATTCCTCAGAAGCAAATGCCCACAAACAGTGAACAAACACACTATCTGTGTTGATGGAGAGCAGGAATGTTGGGTCATGGAACCGGGATGAATTCCGGCTCTGCCTCAAACGGCAGCAACAACATCTTGGTGTCAGCGATGAAATACCATCTCTGCAGGTCACAGCAAGTCACAGGTTCAAGCCCCACTCTCAGACACCTGAGCACATCACCTCAGGGTGACTTTCCAGAAGAGCCACATACACAAGATGTTCAAGGTAGATGGACACCAACCCCTGGCCCTTTCTGGAAGGAGAACCAGGGAGTTATCACCAATGCCCTGGTGGCAGATTCACTTTCAGTTAGGAAACACAGCAGAGGTGCTGGAAAAGGCCAGTCTACACAACTGTATCAACGACTGCAGGCAGATCAAGAGGGATGAGATGGGATAACTCATCAGTCGCACATGAAGTCTTCAATGACGTTGTTTAAGGCACTGCTTCACTGCTGCAGCAGAAATGTGATTGGACGGACTCCAAACACAATTGCAGGAAAGATAGAGACAGTTTTGGTAGGTTACATCACATTCTACAACTCTACAGAAGAAAGAGAGGTTGGAGATGGGGGAATGGGAGTTGATTTTTAAAAGTCCTCCCAGACCAGTGGAAAACAAAGACAAGACCCACTGTTCAGGTCCATCTTTGCATCCACTGTGCAAAAAGAAAAGAAAATCACGTATAAATATGATATTTTGAACTCAGTGTCACAAACATCCAGGGCAAGTGTATGCATAACGTGCTGAAATAGAATTCGCTTGAGAAACAGATGGGCCCTGGAGTTAAATCAACTGCTACAACATTCAAACAGTGAAGGTTGAATCATACCTGATGAATTATCTGTGCCACAGCAAGTTGATCCACATATTTCAGCACTGGAGCTGTCTGGCTTTCTGTTAAGTAGCTGAAAATAAACGCAGGAATGTTACAAACAATTTGTTAGCAAATTGCTGCAGCAATCAAAGCCCAAAGTTTTAAAACATAAACAATCCTAAATGGAGTCCCAAGTTTGAACAATCTCCAGTTAGTCCCCAGTCAGCACTGCCCAAACACAAAACAGTCAAAATCAGGACTGGAGCTCAAACAGAGCAATACGACATGGGATAGGAAAATTGCGGTACAGGCATAATTTTGTGTAGCAAAGTGGGATCTTTACTCTGCATCTAGAAGTTTCGGGTGGGGTAGATGGACATGCCCTCTTTTTCTGATGAAGAGGTGGCTCAGTGGTTAGCACTGCTGCCTCACAGCGCTAGGGAGCCAATTCCACCCTCGGGCGACTGTCTGTGTGGAGTTTGCACATTCTCCCCGTGTCTGCGTGGGTTTCCTCCGGGTGCTCCGGTTACCCCACTCACAGTCCAAGGGTGTGCAGGTTAGGTGGACTGGCCATGTTAAATTGCCCATAGTGTCCAGGGACGTGCAGGCTAGGGTGGATTAGCCACGGGAAATGCAGGGTTATAGGGTAGGGGGTGAGGGTCTGGGTGGAATGCTGTTTGGAGGGGCGGTGTAAACTTGATGGGCCAAATGGACTGCTTCCATACCGTAGGAATTCTATGATTCTACAAAGTTGTCCCCAGAAGTCAGAGAAGCAGGATGAAGGAGTGTGGTGCGAAGGGAACCTTGGACAAGGGGAGTGCCAACGTTTTGTTCTGGTAGCTGGTACAGAACTCACGTGGCTCACAAGGAAATGGTGACAAAAGGAATTAAACGTATTTCCCTTCTTGGCTCCATCTCAGAGATAGCTGCTCAGGTGAGCTGAGCCAAACACATGCTAAAATCCTGGAGGTGGCGGGGGTTGGGAATCCAAACAACAGGCCAGTTCTTGCCAAGTATGTGTTTGGGCGGAAGAGTTTACTAACTTTTCTTTGGGAGCAGGGGTTTGCACACCAAGTATTGCTGGCCTGCCATATTGCATGTAACAAACGTTATATTCCGCCCCACCAAAATAAACTACATTGACCAACTCTAAGATGCCTTAATAAATGCAACATTAAGAGCAGAAGTAGGTCATTCAGTCTTTTGAGTTAATAAGAGGACAGCTGATCTGACTGCAGCCTTAACTTTACAATCATGTCTGGAACCATCACACTCCCCACCCCCTACTCCCCCAGCATGGATTCAATAACCCAGTCTCCAATGGGGAAGAATCCAAACACTAACCATCGTCAGAGGAGAAATTCTTGCTTAAATGGGAGACTACGTAATTTTGAAACTGTGCCCGTGAATGGGAACATCCTCTCAGCACCCACCCTGTCAAAACCCCTCCAGAATCATAGAGGGATCAAAAAGATAGCCTCTCGTTCTTCCAAACTCTGATGAATGTAGGTTCAACCCCCTCAATCTTGTCCCATAAGATTATCCCTTCATTCCAGGAATCATAGAATCCCTACCGCATGGAAGCAGGCCATTCAGCCCATCGAGTCCACACCACCTCCACCCCCCCCCCCAACAGCATCCCACCCAGACCCACCCCCTTACCCTAGCCTCATTGGCCTGCATTTTCCCATGGCTAACCCACCTAGCCTGCACATCCCAGGACACTATGGGCAATTTAGCATGGCCAATCAACCCTAACCTGCACCATCTTTGGACTGAGAGGAAAAAAACTGCAGCACCTGGAGGAAACCTAAGCAGACACAGAGAGAATGTACAAACTCCACACAAATACTGTACCACCCAACAAATGAACCTCAGCCAAGGAAAGAGACAACAAGGTGCACAGCTGGATGAACACAGCAGGCCAAGCAGCATCAGAGGAGCAAAAAGGCTGACGTTTCGGGCCTAGACCCTTCATCAGAAATGGGGGAGGGGGAGGGGGTTCTGAAATAAATAGGGAGAGAGGGGGAGGCGGATAGAAGATGGATAGAGCAGAAGATAGGTGGAGAGGAAACAAACAGGTCAAAGAGGCGGGGATGGAGCCAGTAAAGGTGAGTGTAGGTGGGGAGGTAGGGAGGGGATAGGTCAGTCCAGGGAGGACGGACAGGTCAAGGGGGCAGGATGAGGTTGGTAGGTAGGAGATGGGGGTGCGGCTTGAGGTGGGAGGAGGGGATAGGTGGGAGGAAGGACAGGTTAGGGAGGCGGGGACCAGCTGGGCTGGTTTTGGGATGCGGTAGGGGGAGGGGAGATTTTGAAGCTTGTGAAATCCACATTGATACCATTGGGCTGCAGGGTTCCCAAGCAGAATATGAGTTGCTGTTCCTGCAACCTTCGGGTGGCATCGTTGTGGCACTGCAGGAGGCCCAGGATGGACATGTCGTCTGAGGAATGGGAGGGGGAGTTGAAATGGTTCGCGACTGGGAGATGCAGTTGTTTATTGTGAACCGAACGTAGGTGTTCTGCAAAGCGGTCCCCAAGCCTCCGCTTGGTTTCCCCGATGTAGAGGAGGCCACAACGGGTACAGCGGATGCAGTATACCACATTGGCAGATGTGCAGGTGAACATCTGCTTGATGTGGAAAGTCTTCTTGGGGCCTGGGATGGGGGTGAGGGAGGAGGCATGGGGGCAGGTGTAGCACTTCCTGCGGTTGCAGGGAAAAGTGCCGGGTGTGGTGGGGCTGGAGGGGAGTGTGGAGCGGACAAGGGAGTCACGGAGAGAGTGGTCCCTCCGAAACTTCCTCTGATCTGCTTTCAATATAAGTATAACCCTCCTGAAGCAACATGTTTTTTTCAAATGGGAACATCACATAAAATAACGTTAGAATTAGAACATTAGAAATCAAAGTGCAAAACGTGTGGGCTGTGTCTATTTGTATAAAATTCTGAATGGAAAGGATATAATTACGTTTGTGTCATGCAAAAACTGTCTGACATTCTCTTAAAGTTGAGACAAATAAGCTGGCAGGAAAGCAATTCTGATGATCCATTGCGAGTGCCATTATTCTAATATTTTCTGACTGTTTAGTTTCCAGCCAGGTTGCACTGCTAAATCTGCAACAACAGAGAGGGGGGAGATCAGTGCAACTGCTGCCCACCCAACACTGATAGTTGAAAACTAGCTTTCTATAATATCCACCATCACAAACCACAGCCAGCTCCTAAAGGCATGTGTAAACCCAGGACTCAGAGAATCAATTCCCTTCAGATGTCTGACGCTGCTGTGGTGCTGTTGTCACCTGCTAAACACGAGAAAGTGGTTTATTCCGGGGGCACGTTTCTGAATTCCTATCATTTCATTACACCTTTGAATTTACTTGTTTTCTTTTCGGAAAGCAAACAGATGCCTGGTAGGAAATCACTGAAAATAGTTACATCACCCTCTTGTTGCATGCAGCGTTCGACCTGGAGCTTCATAAACCACCAAGTGAGTCCATATTATTTGAGATCTATCCAGCGGGAAGGCCCACTACCTTTCCTCACAAGCTCAGACATTATTTTGTTAGCATATCTGAGGGGAGAATGGCGCATTCTATATTAAAATCTCTCAACTCTCACACACAGACAAAAGACCACCACACCATTGAATAAAAACAAACATTTACAGGATAAGGGCGTTATTGGCTCGGCCAGCACTTGTTACCCATCCCTAATTGCCCAGAGGGCAGTTAAGGGTCAACTACATTGCTGTAGGTCTGGAGTCACACATAGGCCAGACCAGGTAAGGATGGCAGTTTGCTTCCCTAAAGGACATTAGTGCACCTGATGGGTTTTTCCAACAATTGTCATTGAATTCATGGTCATTAGTCCCTCGATTCCAGATTTTTATTGATTCGAACCCAGGTCCTCAGAACATTAGCTAAATTTCTGGATTAACAGTTCAGCGATAATACCACTAGGCCATCACCTCCCCAATAAACCTCGTTTACGTTGGGCTCCCTATTACGAATCACATGAGCCGAAACTTTTTTAAAAAGAAGTTTTGCTAGAAGATAAAGTGCCATAATATTCTGTCTCAAGTTCAGGTTTCAATGTGGGAGCTGGTCTCTGGCACGGTGTATTTTCCCACATGCCAGACAGACCCAAAGCAATGAACACCACTGGAGCTCCCTGTGTGACACTCACAGAAAATCTCTCAATGCTCAAAAGCCCACACCGTCATCATGGGTCCATGGTGATTAACCACTCAGCCCTGTGCAATTCAACTTGCGTTTATTCAACAGCTTCAGTGTCCTGAGCCACAGCACAGGAGTGTGATCAGACAACAGTTAGACACTAAACAAAAGTTCTGAAGAAGGGTCACTGATCACTCTGCACCGATGATGCCACACTTGCAGAGTACTTCCAGCAATATCTGATTCTATATAAAATTTAGAAACTGAGCCATACTCGAGGATAATAGGGATATGGTCAAAGAGATAGGATTTAAGGGGAAATCTTAAAGGGAAAGAGCGAAAGATGAACAGAAGATCAGAAATCTGGAGCTTGGGGCCTAGTCAATTGAGGCACGGCCACCACCAAAAGAAGGGTGAAAACAGTTGTAGCTGATGACAGATAAAGGACAGGCAGTGTGACCATTTAAGGGTCTGTACACAAAAAAAAATTCAGTTTGAATGTACAACTGATGAACAAAGAAGTGCCTCCAGCCTGCAACTCATTATTGATTCCTTGCTCAGAGAGAACCAAACCAATAGCCCTTCAAAACCCATCCTTCCTCTTATAGGATTTTCTGAACAGTTCACAGTGGCTATTACGAAGCTGGCTTACTGGTGTTTTTGTTTTAGTTCTAAGCTACCAATAAATGTTATGGTCTTCAGACAGAGAAAAACAAATAATGTTAGGACCAATTGGAAGGCACAAATCTAATCAGGCAAGTTCATAAATTAGCAAATGCTCAAAACTAGTGGCACAGTTGTGATTAATGGATTCAAATGCAGAGGTAACAAATCAGGAGAAACCAGTGGCTAAAGCGATCGCCAACGGCAACCAAGGATCTGCAATGGCTCATAAAAATCACATCGATATTATAGAGGTCTCAGGTTAAGGGATAAAGAGCAACAGTGAACCACACACTTCACTTGCTGCTTCACAACCTTACAATGAAAATCAGGAGTTTGAGAGTCTGTGTTCCGCACTGTGTGGTGTTTCTGAGGGAGTAATTGAATTGGACATCCAAACAACTCTTCAGTTGACCCAGCAACTCCAAGCACAGATTATAATCACAAACCAAATGGTCTCTGCAGAAGGTAGTAGGAACTACCGATGCTGGAGAATCTGAGGTAACAAGGTGTAGAGCTGGATGAGCACAGCAGGCCAAGCAGCATCACAGGAGCAGAAAGGCTAACGTTTCAGGCCTAGACCCTTCTTCAGCCACTGAGGTCTTTCCGGAGGGAGGAGAGTAACTTCTTCAAGGTAGGTATCCTTGTTATCTCAGATTCTCCTGCATCTGCAATTCCTACTATCTCTGAAACAATTTTAACCCCACTGCAAAGCCTCTTCTAAGGATGCCTACCCTGAAGAAGTTACCCTCGTCCCTCCGGAAAAACCTCAGTGGCTGAAGAAGGGTCTAGGCCCGAAACGTCAGCCTTCCTGCTCGGCCTGCTGTGTTCATCCAGCTCTACACCTTGTTATCTCTGGTCTCTGCAGAAGCTGTTCATAAATCTGACTTTCACCTTCAAGTCAGAAGATTATGGGCTCAAGAACCACATCAGTGACTCAAACACAAAACCTATTATTTTGCAGTGCAGACGGAATGCTACACTATAGGAGGTACAGTCTTTCAGTTAACGTACCAAGGCTAGCCTGCACTACACTATTCCACCTTATCCTCTCAGGCAAACAATGATTTCCAGTGGTGAATTACTGTATATCTTAAATTGAAATGAAGATGAGTCCTGGCAAATACTTATCCCTCAACCAAGACTTAAAAACAGTGTAGAACATTGCTTTATATGAATTGGCTATTGTGTTCCTGAACTGAAAGCGTTTCACAGCATAGACACAGAGGTCATTTCCCCTGGCTGGGGAATCTGGAACATGGAGGAAAAGTCCCAGGGTAAGCAGACAATCACTTGGGACTGAGATAAGGAGAAACTTCTTTATTTAAAGGGCAGTGAATCTTCATAAGTTTCCACTCAACAGCACTGCAGACGTGCTATTATTCAGTGTATTTAAGACTGAGGCACAGATTTTTGATCTCTCAAAGATTTAAGTGGTATGGGGAGTGGGTGGATTGGTGAAGTCGAAGCAGAGGAACAGCCGTGATTGTATTCAACGGCAGAACAGAACTGAGGGGCCGAATAATTTATTCTTATTGCTTACCTTCCTATAACAAAAGAAGTGTGTTTCAAAAGTACTTTAGTGGCTCCAAAAGGTGGAGAAAGACATTTAAGAAATGCAAGTCTTTCTTTCTTTCCCCACAAATACTCCGCTCTTACCGCCAATTTCCCCCAGAACTGCCAAGAACAATCCAGTACGTAATTTCTTAGTTGCGACTACTTATTGTCTCTTCCACCTTGCAACCGTGGAAGGGGGTCCACACTCTGGAGGAGAGCCAGAAAGTGGTTGGCAGAAAATGGCTGCAGCTCATTAGGGACACTACAAGATATCGACATTAATGAAGTTCCAAACGCAAACAGCAATCTCGGAAGACAGATGAACCTGAGCAGATGTAACGACTAATCTTCATACAAGCCCTACATTATCGTAATTAGAATTAAATGAAGAGCATCTGGCACGTCATTTACTACACCATTTTGTTTTTGAAACGTGTCTACATTTCCAGGCATGGACAGAATATCAATCATATTCCGTTATTTATGAGATACTAATGCTCCTTTCTTCATTCTCTCTCTCTCGAAGATGCCAACTCTTTTAAATCCAGATTCACCTGCAGACCCTCATTTGTCCTCCTGTCTTTACGCATGAGCCGAAACAAAATGTACAAGAAAGTAATTCAACCACTGGAGCCATCGTACACTGAACTAATACAACTGCACCCAGTGGTGGCACTTGTTAAACTTATTCTTCTACGAGATGTAGGCATCACCAGCAAGGCCAGCGTTTGTTACCTATTCCTAACCAAGTCTCTCAATAGACCATTTCAGAAAACAGTTAAGAATCAACTATGTTGTTGTGATAGGAGATGCTGGTTTTGGACTGGAGTGGACAAGGTCAGAAATCTCACACCTCCAGGTTATAGTCCAACTGGCTTATGCTGGTGTTTTCAAATAAACCTGGTGTCGTGTGATTTCTCACATTGTTGTGGGTCTGGAGTCAAAAGTAGGGCAAATCAGGTAAGGTTCCAGATTTCCTTAAAGGGCATCAGTGAACCAGATAGACTTTTGCAACAATGATAACTGTCATGGCAACCATTAATCAGATTAGTTTACAATTCCAGACTTATCCATTGGATTTAAATTCCATCAGCTGCTGTGGTGAGATCTGAACCAGTGTTCCCAGAGCTGGAGCCAAGGCCTCTGGATTATCAATATTAGCACTTCAGCACCGTCTCACGAAGCGTGCAACAAAACTCCCTCATAGAGGGAGTGGTACGGTCCCTGTCACGAGTAATGACTGGAGAATGTTTCCTTCATTAGACCAGAGGTGGTGATCCAAACAAATCATGCATTCAGCAAACTCAGGCTGAGATCATTTTTCTTTTAATTCATTCATGAGATGTGGGCATCGCTGGCTAAGTTGATATTTATTGCTCATTCTGAATTATCCAGGGGGCAGTTACGAGTCAACCACATTGCGATGGGTCTGGAGTCATACGGAGACCAGACCAGGTAAGGACGGCAGATCTCTTTCTCCAAATTTATTGAACCAGATATTTTGTCATGACAATTGTATGGTCACCATTAAACTGGATGTCAATTCCAGGTTTTTAATTAATTCAAATTTCACGATTTGCTCTGGTGGTATTTGAACTCATGGCCCCAGAACATGAAGCTGGGGTTCTGAATTACTAGTCCAGTGACATTACCACTACACAGCCATTTCCCACAGCAGACATGAGAACGCAAACCCAATCAGCTCATCTACTCATTGCCTGAATCAACTGGCCGCTTAAACAGGTCTCTGATGTTTAGTACGTCATTACAAAGAAATAATAATGTACATTACTGAACAATCAATAAATCCTCAGTAACCCTGGTGGGTCAAGGACACCAAGGGTCATTTCTCAAGGGATGGGGGAGGCAGGATCATATATCAGGTTGTAATGAGACAGGAAGATAGAAAGAACCTTCAATTAGATGTCAGAAAGAGCAGCTGATGGGTTTTGGTGGGCAGTGTTACAGAGGTAGAAATTGGCAGTCTTAGTAACAGATAGGATCATCTATAACTAAAACCATGACTCTTAAAACCAAATTAATATTCCCATGACCACTTGTGCAGACTGGTGACCTTCTGGTTTGTGTAGCTCAGCTACGCACTGTCTTCACACAGACAGCACCAGTTCACAGAATATCAATAGCATTTGAGTGCACTGTCCTGGAGGTCTCAGTAAAACATTGCTGCCAGCATTAGCTGGCATTACGGGTATTACTCTCACCTTCGCATTAGAAGGTTGTGGGTTCATAGAGCCAGAGGCTTGAGCACAAGACATAGGGGACATTCAGTGTGGTTCTAAGAGAATGTTGCGCTGTCTAAACTAATATATTTTGAATCTTTCGACGGAGGCCAGGGACGCTTTGATCAATAATCTCTTTTTAAAGAAAATCACTGCAGTTTTTGGGAGCTGGCTGCACTCAAATTGGCTACTGTTCTACAACGGTGACTCCACTTCATTGTTTGAAAAGCACACTTTTTTGAGATGCCCTTAGGTCATGAAAAGCACTTGGTTTACTTTTCAGCACAATTTGCCTGGTTAGATAATTCTTCTGAGACAATTCCTCAGGATGGATTCCGGTGCTGTGGGTCCTGAGGTAACTAAACAGTCTAACACTGGACCCGCACATGTTGTCAGAAGTGGGGCATAGAGTCATACAGCACGGAAACAAATCCTTCACTCCAACTCAGCCATGCGGGTGCCATGGGAAAATAGGCTGGTCAACAGGACTTTAAACTAGAAAGTTTCGGGGGGGTGGGGAGGGAGGTGGGATCTTGCTCCAGTGGGAAACAAAGCAGCAGGTTAACATCTGTAGTGGTGGATTCAACTACATGGAACAATATGAAAGAAATGACCGGAAAGGAGAATTCAGGAGAGGTTATTAACGTCTCCAGCACAAACACAAATAGGACAGAGTGTTTGGAACAGGCTAGCAATCAAACACTGGAAAAACGAATGAAAATGAGAAGAGGGAGGGTTAATACAGGACTAAAGGTGTTATATCTAAATGCACGCAGTGTAAGGAATAAGGTAAATGAGCTTGTGGCGCAGATCGAAACTGGCAGGTATGATGCGGTAGGCATCAATGAGATGTGGCTGCAAGGGGATCAGGATTGGGAACTGAATATCCAAGGATATACATCCTATTGAAAAGATAGGCAGGTGGGCCAAGGGGTTGGGGTTGCCTTATTCGTGAGAAATGAAATTAAATCAATAGGAAGAAACGAAGTAGGTTCTGATGGTGTAGAATCTGAGAGGGTTAAAAAACCGCAGAGGTTAAAAAAAAAAACACAGTTGGAATTATGTACAGGCCTCCAAACAGTAGTCAGGAGCTGGGACGCAACATACACCAGAAGATAGAAAAGGGGTGTAAGAAAGGCAAAGTTATGGTGATCATGGGGGATTTCAATATCCAGGTGGACTGGGAAAATCAGGTTGGTAGTGGATTGCAAGAAAAGGAATGTGTGGAATGCCTACAACATGGCTTTTTGGAGCAGCTCGTGGTGGACCCCATAAGGGAGCATGCAGTACTGGATTTGGTGTTGTGCAATGATGCAGAGTTGATAAGGGAGCTTAAGGTAAAGGAACCGTAAGGAGGCAGTGATCATAAGATGATAGAATTTACTCTGCAATTTGAGAGGGAGAAGATAGAATCAGAGGTAACGGTATTATAGCTGAATAAAGGTGACTACAGAGGTATGAGGGAGGAGCTGGGCAGAATTGACTGGAAGAGGAGCCTAGCAGGAAAGACAGTGGAACAGCAATGGCAGGAGTTTCTGGGAATAATTCAGGAGACGCAACAAAAATTCATTCCTAGGAAAAGAGGCATGGTACAGGGAGGATGAGGCAACCATGGCTGACTGAGGAAGTCAGGGATAGCATGAAAGCAAAAGAGAAAGCATATAGTGTGGTGAAGGGCAGTGGGAAACCAGAGGATTGGGAACAGAGGGCAACAAAAAAAGAAATAAGGAGGGAGAAGATTAAATATGAGGGTAAGCTAGCCAGTAATATAAATAAAGACTGTAAGAGTTTCGTTTGGTATATAAAGGGCAAAAGAGAAGCAAAAGTGGACATTGGACCACTGGAAAAAGACAGTGGAGAGATGGTAGTGGGGAACAAGGAAATGGCTAGGGAACTGAATAATGACTTTGTGTCAGTCTTCACAGTGGAAGACACGAGTAAAATCCAAAAACTCGAGAGAGTCAGGGGGCAGAGCTGAGTATGGTGGCCTTCACCAAGGAAAAGATGCTAGTAAAAATGATTGGCCTGAAGGTGGATAAATCACCTGGACCAGATGGACTACACTCCAGAGTTCTAAAGGATATAGCTGAAGAGATAGTGGAAGCATTAATGGTGATCTTTCAGGAATCGCTAGAGTCAGTGAGGATCATAGAGGACTGGAAAATCGCTAACGTGACACCCCTGTTTAAAAAGGGAGTAAGGCAAAAGATGGAAAATTACAGGCCGATTAGCCTAACCTCGGTCATGGGTAAGATTTTGGTGTCTATTGTAAAGGATGGGATTTCTGAATATTTGGAAATGTATGGTAAAATAGGGCAAAGTCAGCATGGTTTCATCAAGGGGAGGTCATGCCTGACAAATCTGCTAGAATTCTTAGGGGAAGTAATGAGCAGGTTAGACCAAGGAGAGCCAATGGATGTTAAATACCTGGACTTCAAGAAGACCTTTGATAAGGTACCACACAGGAGGCTGCTAAGTAAGGTAAGGGCCCACAGTGTTAGAGGCAAGGTGCTAGCATGGATAGAAGATTGGCTGTCTGGCAGAAAGCAGAGAGTGGGGATAAAGGGGTCTTTCTCAGGATGGCAGCCAGTGACAAGTGAAGTTCCGCAAGGGTCAGTGCTGGGACCACATCTTTTCACTTTGTACATTAATGATCTCGATGAAGGAACTGTGGGCATTCTGGCTAAGTTTGCAGGCAATACAAAGATAGATGGAGGGACAGGTAGCATTGAGGAGGTGGCAAGGCTTCAGAAGGATTTAGACAGGTTAGGAGAGTGGGCAAAGAAGTGGCAGATGGAGTACAACGTGGGAAAGTGTGAGGTCATGCACTTTGGTAAAAAGAATAAAAGCACGGACTGTTTTCTAAATGGGGAGAAAATTCAGAAGTCTGAAATGCAAAGAGACTTGGAGTTCTCGTCCAGGAGTTTCTCAAGGTAAACTTGCAGGTTGAGTCAGTAGTCAGGAAGGCAAATGCGATGTTGGGAATTTATTTTGAGAGGACTTGAATATAAAAGCAGGGATGTACTACTGAGGCTTTATAAGGCTCTGGTCAGGCCACATTTGGAGTATTGTGTACAGTTTTGGGCCCTATATCTCAGGAAGGATGTACTGGCCCTGGAGCGGGTTCTGAGGAGGTTTACTAGAATGGTCCAAGGAATGGAAAGCTTAACATATGAGGAATGTTTGAGGACTCTGGGACTATACTCATTGGAATTTAGAAGGATGAGGGGGGATCTAATTGAAACTTTCAGAACACTGAATGGCCTGGTTAGAAAGATGCTTCCATTGGTAGGAGAGTCTAGGACCCAAGTGCACAGCCTTAGAGTAAAGGGAACATCTTTTAGAATGGAGATAAGGAGAAACCTCTTCAGCCAGAGAGTGGTCAATCTATGGCAATCACTGCCAGAGAAGGCTGTGGAAGCCTGGTCATTGAGTACATTTTAGACTGAGATAGATAGGTTCTTGATTATCAAGGGGATCAAGGGTTACGGGGAGAAAGCAGGAGAATGGGGTTGAGGAACTTATCAGCCACGATTGAATGGCGGAGCAGACTTGATGGGCCAAATGGCCTAATTTCTGCTCCTATGCCTTATGGTCTTATGGTCTTATGTTCGGATTGGCAGGCAGCTGGGAAGGATGCTCGGTTTCCACCTGCTGTTTCATTTGACCTCCATCTGGAGATGCCGGAAATGGCTGACACTTTGTAGAAATGTTTCCTTTCCAGTTTGGGTGGTCTCGGGTGAGAGATTCCCACGGGCCAGTGGGAATGTTGCATTTCTCTCAGAGAGGCGCTACGAACATCCTCGAAGTTCTTCCCCTGCTCTCCCGCTAACCCGCTCCCACGACATAGTTCGGTCAAAGACACAGAGCTCGCTTTGTGTCTGACATGCAGACAATGTGGCCTGGTCATCACAGCTAATTGACTGTACCCAGTGCTGCAATACTAGAGATCCTCAGTCTGAGAGAAGACACTGGTACTGGAGAAGCTATCTTGCCCATGGATTTACAGGATTTTGTAAAAGCACTTATGTAGATATTCCTTCAGCTAGACAATTTCCCTGCAGGTTATGCCTCAGTAATGGCCACAACAGGAACAGAGATTCACAACTCAATCTCAGGTTATGTCCCTAACAGATAAACATTACAGCCACAAAATGAGTCAGAGGCCGTTCATGTTATTAAAATTGCTAAGGCAGTTGTCTCAAATACTGGGTATGGCAAGATAAATCTGCTTGAATTTCTCATTCACAACACCATCAAGGAAAATGTCATCATCCTCTCCATAAAGGATACAAAAGAAAGTACTGATTTTGATAAACAGACCACCACCAAACTTAATAAATCATCTCCTCTGTGGGTAATAGAGTTACAGACCTGACTCATAAAATGGCCCGTTTCCTGGGAAACCACTGCTTCTATTATGCATTACAAACAGCAATGTAATCTCAATGCCAGCTCATTTTAAACGAAAATATATTTCCTTAAAAATATAAATCATCTTGAGTCATCCAGAAGCTAATGCTACTTATGATTATGCAAAGATTATGAACTTGTTCGATAGCATCTCTGTGTTTACCTTATCTCCATTTGTGATTGAGACCACAACTAGGGACCATAAATATGCGACAGTCACTGATAAATCCAACCGGGACTTTCAGGAGAAACTCCTTAGCCAGAGTGTGGTTAGAATGCACAACTTGTGATCATGTGAAGTGGCCGAGATGGTTAGGTAGATAAGAATCGCACTGAAACAGTGCAGAAACAGGACATTTTGTCCAGTCTATTCTAGTTTTTATACTTCACGTGACCTCATCGCATCCCACATCATTCTACAACAATAACATAGCCTTCCATTCTGTTCTTATTGATGTAATTTTCTCTAAATTTACCCATGTCAGACCATATCATTTAAAACTGTTATCAGGCCACCTCTCAGCTTTCTTTTTTTTCCCCAAAACAGAAAAGACCACCACCCTCTCCCCCTCCAACCACACAATACTATTTCAGCCTTTTCTGATAGGTATATCCTCTCCGCCCCAATGCTGTAACTGGGAGTCTTACTTTGCACCTTGCTACTGTCTCTATACTCTTTGTAAAATATGAACTGTGCCCTGCACTCCCTTAGTGCTGTCAAACCAATGTTTATGAGTTTAACATAACTTTTCAATCTATCTTTATAGAAATGAATCCTGGGCTTCGGTTGGATTTATTTTGGCTTTGATAACCTGAGCTGCGACTTTTAATGATTAGTAAATTGATACGCTTGGGTATCCTTTGCTTGTCTACCCATTTGAACTTTTATTGTCTAAGGAATAGCTCGCCACCTTATTTCTGCCACCAAAATCCAGCACCTCATACTTAACTATGGCAAAATCTGTGCTACCCAGCACTGCACCAATCAGAATTCCCTAGTAACTAGAATTTCCAGACTCAGACTACTGGATTTTGTCTCTTTACCAATAAAGCAGTGTTTGTAAAGTGAAGTATGGACAAGTAATGCAAAGACTATCTGGATTTCAGTGAAGAATACTGTTATTTAACTTGATAACAAAACTGAAATGATAATTAAATGGTTGAATGCAGTGACCCCATCCTCCAGTCAAGAGCTCACTCTGTACCAGCTGTTCCAACATAGCCCAACTCCCAAAGGCACCAGTTCATCCCGAGAACTGAGAACCAACAAAAGGAGGCAGTTGACTGTAGCAAGGTTGCCAGGCATCAATCATTGAATTAATCCTGAAATTACAGACCTCTTAGGATCAGAGGACAGTGAACATAGCAACAGTTGAGTTTATAAAAATGGAAAATGTTGAGAAACGGAGGCAGCAACAGTTTTTTGAAACTTCCTGAAGAGTCTGGGGAGTTCGGGAATCACTTTTCATTGAAATGGGTTAGAAGGGGTTTAACTAAACCCTCGACTTTCTCCTCCACCCATTAAAAGAAGCATTTGATCTGCATTGGCCATCTCCTTAAATCATTTTTGGTTAATTGGCACCACTTATTCCCAGTGCACGCCGGAATTTTATTACACATTGAAAATCGTTTGCCACTTATACAGGTGCACAAGGGAGTGAATAGAAGCATATGGCTTTATGCTTTGAACTGTCACAGGTCCTGCCATGTCTATTGCGGTGACGATTGGAGCTTTGAGCAACAATACTCGATCAGTACAAAGATCGAGGACAGGAATTGGCCAGGGCATGGTCTCGTACGCTTGATCTTGATAACAAAGGTACAGAGTACAAAAGGAAGTAAATTAAACTTTTATGAAGCATTGGTTCAGCATCAGTGCGTGTACTGTGGCAAATTCTGGGAAACGATACTTTGGAAGAATGTCAAGGATGTACAAAGGGTGCCAAGGAAAATGCACAAAACAGCACCAGGGATGAGGGATTTTTCTTCTGGAGAGATATGAGAGAAGCTGGGGTTATTCACCTACAAGCAGAAGCAGTGAAGGGAAGATTTCATAGAGATGTTAAATATTATGAGAGCTTTCACGAAGTGAACAAAATTCCCACAGGCAGGAGGATCAGCAAATTACAAAAAAAATCAGATTTAAGATCACTTTCAAAAGAACCAACATAGTGAAGGGCCATTCAGCCCTTCAAGCCTGCTCCTTTATTCTTCAAGGAGAAATGTTTTTCTGACCTGTAACATTCTGCCTGAAAAGGTGGTAGAAGCAGATACAATACTAATTTTAAAAAGGGAACTGGACAATAACTTAAAAAAAAAAGAGAAATTCATTTCATAATGAGAAAAGGGACAGAATGAATCAGGGAGGCAATGGTCCAGTGGTACTATCACTAGATTGTTAATCCAGAGATCCAGGAGTGTTCCAGGGACCCGGTTTCAAATCCTGCCATGGCAGATGGTGAAATCTGAATTAAATCTTTAAAAAACTGAAATTAATGATGACCATTATCAATTGCTGGAAAACCCATCCAATTCACTAATGTCCTTTAGGGAAGGAAAATGCTGTCTTTACCTGGTCTAGACTACATGTGACTCCAGTCCCACAGCAACATGCTTGACTCTTAACTGCCCTCTGGGATGGACAATAAACGCTGGCCTCATCCAAAGCAGAAGGTCAACCTTTAGGTGGAAGTTCCAGCCTGCACTAAGTTACCCAAACAGAGGCATTTAGTTGCAGGGTGCGATAGTCACCATCTGTGCTCCTTGGTTACAGGGAACAGAAACATCATGAATGTTTCTCAACACTGGATCACTATCACTCACCATCCAGAAAAATGGGTGTTCCAAAGTAATACTTGGGTGGTGGACATCAGTCCAACAAAATCTCTTATAGCTCCCACTGCCTTGGGAAAGCAGCCAACATAAAGACCCCTCCCAACTCAGTTATACTCACTTCTACCCTCTTCCGTCAGGCAGAAAATAAACGTTTGTATACACGTACAAATAGCTTCAAGAACAGCTTCTTCCCCCCACCCCATTAGACTTCTGAATGGACATGTGAAATTTTGAACTTAAACGTTGATCTCGCTCTCTGCGCACCCTCTCTGCAGCCATAACATTGTATTCCTCGCTCTGTTCTATTACCCTAATGCGCTTTGTATGGTATGATCTGCCTGGACTGCACGCAAAACAAAGCTTCACTGTACTGAGGTACATATGATCATGATAAATCAAATTAACAGATCATAGTAGGAGATGAGAGTCAATCTTCCCACAGAAAAGAAGTTTAATGTAGAGGGGTAGAAAGCGATGCAAGTTTTACATTATAGCTGCCTAAAGCTCTGGCCAGGCAGCTTCTGGAGTACACTGAAATAAAACAGAAACCAGTGGAAATCCTCTGATAAAGGATCACTGACTACGAACATGAGCCTGACCTGCTGAGCATTTTCTCTTTATTCATTCATGGGCATCGTTGGCTAGACCAGCATTTATTGCTTATTCCTAATTGCCCAGAGGGCAGATAAGAGCCAACTACACTGCTGTGGGTCTGCAGTCACATGTAGGCAGTGGGCACAATGGCAGCTTTCTTCCCTAAAGGACAACAGTGAACCAGATGGGCTTTTTCTGACAATTGACAATGGATTCAGAGTCATCATTAAACTGTTAATTTCAAGACTTTCTTTTTTAAATTAAAGTCAAATTCTACTCTTTGACATGGCAAGATTTGAACCTGAATCCCCAGAACATTACCTGGATCTCTAGATTAACAATCCAGTGTTAATATCACTAGACCATCATGGTCCCAAAGCATCTTCGGTTTTTACTTCAGATTTCCAGTCTCTGGAGAATTTGCTTTTGGGGTAAAGCAGTGGGACGACGACAGTATCACTGGACTACTATTCCAAAACTAGTATGAACTTCATAAGCTAGCATCTTAAGACAATGTGATAATATTATAGAGACAGAGTTATACATCACAGAAACAGACCCTTCAGTCCAACCAGTGCATGCAAACCATGCCCCCAAACTAAACTAGTCCCCACCTGCCTGGACTTGGCCCATATCCCCCCAAACATTTCTTATTCATGTACTTATCTCAATATCTTTTAAACATTGTAACTGTACCCACAGCTCCAACTTTGTGTCATTCCACACACAAACCTCCCTCTGTGTAAAAAAAACTGCCCTGGGACTTACACACTTAATGGTAGGGTCCTGGGAAGTGTTGCTGATCAAAGTGACCTTAGACTGCAGGTTCATAGTTCCTTGAATTTGGAGTCACAGGTAGGTAGGATAGTAAAGGCAGTGCTTGCCTTCATTGGTCAGTGCATTGAGTATAGAAGTTGGGAGGTTATGTTGCAGCTGTACAGGGCATTGGTTAGGTCACTGTCGGAATACTGTATTCAATTCTGGTCTCCCTGCTACAGGAAAATGTTGTGAAACTTGAAAGGGTTCAGAAAAGACTTACAAGGATGTTGCCAGGATTGGAGAGTTTGAGCTATAGGGAGAGGCTGGATAGGCTGGGGCTATTTTCCCTGGAGCGTTGGAGGCTGAGGGGTGAACTTACAGAAGTTTACGAAATCATGAGGAGCACGGACAGGGTAAATAGACAAGGTCTTTTCCCCGGAGTGGTCGAGTCCAAAACTAGAGGGCATAGGTTTAAGGTGAGAGGGAAAGATTTAAAAGGGACAACTTTTTCACACAGAGGATGGTGCATGATTGGAATGAGCTGCCAGAGGGAGTGGTGGAAGCTGGTACAATTACAACATTTAAAAGGCATCTGGATAGGAAGGGTTTAGAGGGATATGGGCCAAATGCTGGCAAATAGAACTAGATTTATGCAAGATATCTGGTCAGCTTGGACAAGTTGGAATGAAGGGTCTGTTTCCATGCTGTGCATCTCTGTGATTTTATGTTTCTTTTAAAATCATTCTCCTCTCACCTTAAAAATACGCCCCCTAGTCTTGAAATCCCTGACTCTAGGGAAAGGCCACTAGCCATTCACCCTATATATAACCCTCATGATTTTAGAAACCTCTACAGGTCACTCTTCAACCACCTACGCTCCAGTGAAAAAAGTCCCAGCCTATCCACCTTCTCCTTACAACTCAAACCCTCCATTCCTGGCAACATCCTGGTAAATCTCTTCTGAACACTCTCCAGCTTAATGATATCTTTCTGAGAGTAGGGCGACCAAGACTGATCTGGGATGAGGGCTTTGAGTCCCAACATGGTAAATGGTGAAATCTGAACTGAATCAAATTCTGAAATTAAATAAATCTCCTCAACTGAAGCAATGCCCTCCAGCAACCTCCCTCCCCAGTTTAAATGTTCTGGTTCCATTTCGCCCCAACAGTGCGAAAGCAGGCCATTTGACCCATTGACTCCACACCGACCCTCCGAAGAATATCATACCCAGACCAATCCCAGAATTTCCCATGGCTAACCCACTGAGCCTGCACATCCCTGGACACTATGGGCAATTTAGCATAGCTAATCCACTCTAACCTGCACATTTTTGGACTGTGGGAGGAAACCCACACAGACCCAGGGAGAATGTGCAAACTCCACACAGACAGTCGCCCGTGGATAGAATCGAACCTGGGTCCGCAGCAGGGCTAACCACGGAGCCACCGCGCTATGCATTTAAAAGGATCCCCTTTCTAATCCTTATCCAACTCCATGTTAACTGTAAGTGTGGCCTCTATCTCAACAGTTATTTGTGGCGAGGTATCATTAAGGGCTCAAATGGCTACAGTCAAGCCCTCAGACCAGTTAAAAAGAAAGCCTCACCCTCCTCTCCTCCACCTACTCCTTTATCCATGACCTCCCACCTACCTCCTTAACCCTTTGGTGTTTGCCACCCCAGAGGGCAACGGGCACTCTCAGGTTATTATGTGAATGGACTGACAGCATTGGAGGCAACTTGCTGTGCTGAAAACAAAATTATTTCGTTTTTAATATGTATGAAAAAGTTTTTATTTTAATCTGCACATTTCTATAAGCAGGAGATGGAACGAGAGGCAATGTTTTAGGGGAATAAAAGATTAACATAATATCAGATATCAGGTAAAACCTTTTTACTTGAAAAGACTAGTAAATGCTCGGAATAAGGCAGGCTGGTGCAGAGAGAAATACTGGGGTCAGCCAAAGTACAAGTAGATGCTGTCATGATCCGTCCGAGCCTCTGTATCCTTCTGCAGTCCTACAGCTCTCCAGAATCTCTGCCATCTTCCAAAACCAGTCGCCTGTGCATCTCCAGCTTCTTTCAATCCAACACTGGCAGCTGTGCCTTTAGTCGCCTAGGCACTGAGCCCTGGAAATTCCCCCCTAAAGCTTACTCGACTGCTTTAAACTTTGTTTTTTATTAAATTCATTCAGAGGATGTGGTGTTGCTGGCTAGGCCAGCATTTTTATTGCCCATTCCTAATTGACCAGAGAGTAGTTAAGAATCAAGCACTCTGCTACAATTATAGGGGGTCAGCTGGCTGGTCAGCTGGTTTGCAATGTACAGCATCACCAAAAGTGTAGGTTCAATCCCTGCACTGGCTAAGGTTACCGTTAAGGACTTGCCTTCCCAAACTCTTTGCATATCTAAGCTGTGGTGACCCTCAGGTTAAATCAGCATCACACATTCTCTCTCCCTAATCAGAGGGCAGCCTTATGTTCCATTAGGACTATGGCTACTAACTTTTACAGGTCCAGAGTCACAAGCAAGCCAGATCAGGTATGGATGGCAGATTTCTCTCCCTAAAAGGCACTGGAACCTTGATTTCGTCCAATAAAGGTTTTAATCATGCCCGAACAACTCGTGTTGGATTCGATGGGCAAAATGACAGCCTCCTGTGCCATAATGACTCCACAACTCTTTGGCAAGGTATCAATTTCCGCATGTTTTGCTATGTTAAAGGCTTTATGCAAATACAGGTTATTGTTAATCCAAGACAGATGACCTACAGTGGGCTAAATGGCTTCTTCACATCATTGTCTTGCAATCCTGTGATGTAATGGATCCTGCTTCAATGGCTTGCACAGCGAGGAATCACTACACACGAAATTGTCCGAAAATCTCACAGTGCCCGATAAAAAGGGGAGCTGAGGCCATCTGCTGGATAAGAGTTGTGACTTGGTACCCCGCAGCACTTGTGTTCTATAGTAAATCTTGGTATGGTAAAGATCGCCTCTGTGTATTAAACAGTTTATGTAACATAAAATCACATGACAAAATCTGAAGCAGAAAATATCTTGCATCTTCACTGCAATCCAGAAATTAATGCAGCAGAGATTGTAGGAACTGCAGATGCTGGAGAATCTGAGATAACAAGGTGTAGAGCTGGATGAACACAGCAGGCCAAGCAGCATCAGAGGAGCAGGAAAGCTGACATTTCGGGCCTAGACCCTTCTTCAGAAATTTCCTATGCTGCTGCTTGGCCTGCTGTGTTCATCCAGCTCTACACCTTGTTATCTCAGATTCTCCAGCATCTGCAGTTCCTACTATCTCAGATTACAGATACAGATCAATTTGGCATCTTTAGATTGCTTCAGAAATTAAACTGGGTTAATTTTTTAAGAGGGTTGAATCAAATAATTTTAGGGCCTAAACTCTCCCATGTCCCAGCTCCCTACCCCACACACCAGGCCTTGTTACCACATAGCCTACCATTACACACCCCCTGTTGTTAGTCACTAACAGTCCCCATTAACAACTATTCACCCTCCCAGCCTGATCGTTAGCAACTCCTTTTTCTGTCCAACTGTCCTTTTTCACTCTTTGGGCTCCATCATTTACTCCCTACCCCACCCACCTCCCTATTTTCTGAATATAAACTGATGTTTTCCCAGCCACCATCAGTTCTGAGGAAGGGTCACTGGACCCGAAACGTTAACTCTGTTTTCTC
>NC_063341.1:70826582-70871668 GCF_021869965.1 Rhincodon typus
CCTTCATCAGAAAAGCCTTTTCTGATGAAGGGTCTAGGCCCGAAACGTCAGCCTCTCTGCTCCTATGATGCTGCTTGGCCTGCTGTGTTCATCCAGCCCTGCACCTTGTTGTCTCAGATTTTCCTAGCCACCATTAGTTCTGAGGAAGGGTCACCGGACCCGAAATGTTAACTTTAATTTCTCTTCACAGATGCTGCCAGACCTGCTGAGCTGCTTTGTCCCACACCTTATGTGGTTTAATCAGTTTCAGTGATGATGATTGAGGGATAAATGATCACCAGTACACCAGGTGACTTCCTGGCCTACTTTGTAAAAGTGCCACGGGATCTGAGACAGGAGGTGATCTGAGGGGCAAGAAAGCAAGAAATCTCGTAAAGAGAATAGCCACAAATATAAACAGCAGATGCATTCCTCCTGTACTTTACCAATAACATTACTATTTGGACAGGCAATAGCCTAGTAGTATTGTTGCTGGACTGTTAAATCAGAGACCCAGATGATATTCTGGGGTCCCAGGTTCGAATCCCACCGCAGCAGATAGTAGGATTTGAATTCAGTTGAAAAAATCTGGAGAGTTTAATAATAACCATGCAACAGAATTTGAATTCAATTGAAAAAATCTGGAATTGAGAGTTTAAATAATAACCATGAAACAATTGCCAATTGTCAAAAAAAACCACGTCTGGTTCACTAATGTCCTTTAGGGAAGGAAACTGCCACCCTTACCCAGTCTGGTCTACATGTGACTTCAGAGACACAAGACTGTGTTTGACTTTTAACTGCCCTCTGGGCAATTAGGGATAGGCAATAAATGCTGCCTGGTCAGTGACACCCTCGTCCCATGACTGAGGAAATCAACATAACAGGGAAGAAGAGGTGACTGTAAGCAAGTAATGATAACAGCATCTTATAAGACAGGATGAGCACCAAAATAGTTAATAATTCTCATTAATTACAGTCTTAATGAATTGTGACTAATTTGTTTTTTTTTGGTAGCATTTAAGTCTGTAGGACCCAATCTGTGGAAAGTATAACATTCACAGAATGGACAGTGCCAAGGGTTTGCTGCATTTCAGTCCAACTGCTGGTTGTAACATTTGATTTGGCTGAACCTGGAATGAGGCTTGTTGTGAGGTTTTGTAAAGCTCACTCGAAACAGTTCACAGGTCACTGAAGGTCAGATTCAGGATCACAATCAGTTGGTGTTGAAAGACAGACAAAGACAGAGACAAGCTCCATGCAGAGGAGAACTGTCGAGCTGTGCTACTCAGGAGTCTTCTTACGGTCTCTGGCTTTGTGCAGTCACAAAAAAAAGTGGGTACTTTGTTAATAGCATAGTCAGAGCTGAATGAAGAGTCACAAATGGCTCTGGGCAGCCAGAACTCAAGACAACATTTTAGGAGCAAATTGACAGTTAAGTGTTGGATTTAGGGCCCAGGATGAACAGAGAGAGCTGTGAGGGATCAGAATAGTCCATGTGCCATAAATAATTCAATACATCTTAGGGCAAGGGTAAAGAAAACCTAAAAGTAGTAGTTGATTGGTGCAAATGTTCAAACTCAGGGCAGTACTGTTTGAGGAAAAGCTCAAGTTATGTCTGTAAGTGCTAGAATGTAGCCTCCAAACGCCACGTGATTGCAGTGCCAGGAAGAGGTGAAACACAAATCATGGGCAGACTTTGAGGCAATCCATGATGGAGTGGAAACAAAAATTAAAATTGCTGGAAAAGCTCAGCAGGACTGGCCGCGTCTGTGGACAGAAATCAGAGTTAACGTTTCAGATCCTGTAACTCGTCCTCAGAACTGATGGAGTGGCTTTGGAGGGAGTTTCAAAATCGGATCATGAAAATTGGAATCCTTCGTTTAACGTGATTCGCTGACCCACAATGTCTCGAGTGTCTGCTGGTGGAATGCTGAAAAAACTCCCAGTCGCAAGTACTGTTTAGTATCTTCTAAAAGTTAACAGTAAAGTTAAATAGGGCTGATATTGATTCAGAGATAGTAGGAACTGCAGATGCTGGAGAATCTGAGATCACAAGGTGTAGGGCTGGATGAACACAGCAGGCCAAGCAGCATCAGAGGAGCAGGAAAGCTGATGTTTCGGTTCTGGACCCTTCTTCAGAAAATTTTTCTGAAGAAGGGTCCAGAATTGAAACGTCAGCTTTCCTGCTCCTCTCATACTGCTTGGCCTACTGTGTTCATCCAGCTCTACATCTTGTTACCTCAGTTAAATAGGGCTGCTCTCTCATTGGAGAGAGAGGTGACTGGTGGTGAGTTTAACTGGAGGGCCACCATGCCTCAGGCGAGGGGAGAGGTTGAGAGAGAGCCCTTCACATTAACCTCAGTCAATGCATGAACTGAACCCACACTGCTCATGTTACTCAGCATCGCAAACCAGCCATCCAGCCAACTGACCCCAAAGTGATGTGTTCTAAAGAGTATCGAACCATAGTTTGTCTGTGACTCGTATTTGCCTCATATTAAGTTGGGGATATTAGAAGAGAACTTGTAGCTACCTTTGTATAGTCTAAACCTTTTTATCAATCAATAAATTGTTTCTATAATTAAGCTTTACTTTTAATAACTTCATTATTCTTTTTTGGCTGGAAGAAATGGCCAGCTTAATCCTATTCAATTTAATATGATTCAAATACATTGAGACAAATATAAATTGACGATATCAACAACCTGGTTAAACTCAATATCTGTTTTGACTGGTGGAACAGTAGGACTGAAAAGGAAAGGTGCACCCCTCCAGCCTCGATGGTAACAATATTCACAGAGAAAGGCATGAACAGCGTACTATACCCTGCCTTAGGCAGAATCCAAGCTTTGGACAACTGAAGCCAGCTAAAACTCAATAAACATATTAGAGATAGATAATTTTATGCCAGGGCACCAAGACGGAAAGGATACAGGAGTTTGAAACAATAAGTACCATCATAAGAGACACTGGACAATGGGTCAATACCAATATGATTGCAACAATATGTAACATCTCCGTCTGAAATAAATAAGAGTGGAACTGATGAACTAGAGAAACAAATATTAATTATAGAATTAAAAGCTCAATGTAAATTGGTAACATTCAAGCTGATGCTAACATAGTCAATTTGCAGGAAGCAGCTCAAGAATACAGGGTGCATTGGACAAAATATTTAAGTGGGCAGAAAAATAGCACAGTTACAGGGACAAATGTACTCTGTAAATGCTGCTAAAACTGCAAAGGATGAAGTTGCAAGACACTCTGGGGTCCTGGAAGAATCGATGCCAAACATGGAGCAACGAGGTAAAGTGAATGTTGAACAACATAGTCAAAAACAAGAGTAGTAGAAATATTCTCACCTGGAATGCTAACAAATTGAAATCTGTGTTTTAATATTTACAATAAGAACACACTAGAGGGGGTTGTAACTTAGTTCTACATATTAATAAAGAAAACCTTTATGTTGCATTTGGCTGTATCTGAAAATCTACCACTAAATGCCAACAAATAAGTTATATAAAGAGTCTCTCTCTATTCAAATAAAATTGTCTATGCATTCTCTGTCAGTTAGCAGAAACACTGCTAAAGCAGACACTGCCAACTGTACCATAGTATTCAGGATCAGAAAAGAATCAGTTTATCTGTACAGGGGATAAACAGAAGAACTGATAGCAAACATCCTCCAAAAACTGAAACCAGGGTGTAGGGGTCAAACTTAATTACTCAAAATGGCAGTAGGAATGCTGTTTCACAGAAATCCGTGCTGGGAGCCTGTCACTCAGTATAAAAGATTTGGACATGAAAATGTCAAGACTTCATTCAGATTGATATTTCACAGAAATCAAAAAACAACTTATTTTATTTATTCTATTCCTCAGTGACCCCTAGGCTTGCTTTATATCTTTCATGATTTTGTTCACCCATGTTATTACCTCAACATGCTAGAGACATCCAGCTATGTTCAGATGCAATCTCCTTTCTGCCAGGTGACAAAAAGCTGAGCTACGTCTGTAGCTGCATTGACCATATAAGTTCACATTTGTGCATTTTACAATTCACAAATTATCAAAGTTTTAACGTGATTTAAAAGCTTTTTAACGGCATATTCCCAGGCCACTGAGCAAAGCTGAGATACCACCTAACCAATATCTGTTCCGCTGTCTAAATCAAGTTTTCTATTACAGAACAGTCAACTAATGTTCATTGCACACATCTGTCAGAATACTTTCCTGGCAATTGATGAAGCCAACAGTTGATAAAGTCAGAAATAATACCGTTTGCTCCAGATGCTTTTGTCTCCAGTTGGAAATTTCAGTTCAGAAGATAGGAATCCTGCAGAAAGTAACTCACCTCCTAACTCCCCAAAGCTTGTCCACCAACTACAAGGCACAAGTCAGGAGTGTGATGGAATACTACCCACCTGCCTGGATGGGTGCAGCTCCAACAGCACTCAAGATGCTGGACACCATCCAGGACAAAGCAGCCCGCTTGATTGGCACCACATCCACAAGCATCCACTCCCTCCATCACTGACGCTCAGCAGGTACAATCTACAAGATGCACTGCAGAAATTCACCAAAAATCCTTAGACAGCACCCTCCAAACCCACGACCACTTAAATCTAGGAGAAAGGCAATGCTGCTAGATTGGAATACCACCTGAAAGTTCCTTTCCAACCCAATCACCATCCAGACTTGGAAATATATCGCCATTCCTTCAGTGTTGCTGAGTCAAAATTCTCCCTAAGGGCACATGGGTGTACCTACACCAAATGCGCTGCAGCATTTCAAGAAGGCAGCTCACCACCAACTTCTCCGGGCATCTAGCCAATAAATCCCAGCCTAGTCAGCGATGCCCACATCCCGTGAATGAATAAAAAAAGTCTTCATACACCTACATCACTGCATGCTGCCCTATCCTTAACGTTTTGCAAGTCATGCTGCTGTGGTTTTACAGAAAAAAAAAACTTATGACGTATTTTCCAAGAGCAATTCAAATAAGCCTCCAGATCCCATACTACCACTTGATGCTCATAGACACAAGCATATGCAGATATCCAATCCACACGCTTACCTTTGTTCGGTTTCAGTGTCATTCGGGGTCAGTCGGATGATATCGCTTGTTATTTCCACCTTGCGCACACTGCCAAAGAAGTCTGTAATGAGGACACTTTCGGGGTCTCTCTGAAAGAGATCAGTCCTGTGCCCTGGGGTAGAAACGCACAGGCTTGGTGGGCAAACTTTGAACTGCAAGACAAGAGAAAACAGAAGCAAGGTGATCATCACATAGACAAGTTTGTAACAAGCTTACAAGCACAAAAGAGCACAGAGCTCAGTATAGGTCCAGCAATGTCCTGAATCAGCATAATGGGCTACAATATTGGCCACAGTATTAAAAGGCCAGTCCACTTCAGTTTCTGGTCAATTGCAACTCCCATGATGCTGACAGTGGGGGAATTCAGTGATAGAAATGCCACTGAATTGCAAGCTGAGATGGTTAGGTTCTCTTGTTGGACATGGTCACTTGCCATTTACCAGCCTACGTCAGAATGCTGTGCAGGTCTTGCTACATTTGGACACAGCTTCAGCGTCTGAGGAATTGCAAGAGGGACTGAACACAGTTCCCTTGGACTGCCACTGTCTTACACTTTTGTACACAACACTGATTTTTATGGCATATGGTGTTGCAACGCTTCATTTTCTGAAGAGTTTTGAATGGTATTGAACACTGCAATCATCAATATACAGCTCCATTTCAAATGTTACAATGAACAAAGAACAAAGATCATTACAGGAACAGGCCCTTCAGCCCATCATGTCTGTGTCGACAACGATGCCATTCTAAACTAATCCCAGCTGCCTGCACATGGTCCATATCCTTCTATACTCTACCTGTCCAGGTATCTGTCTAAATGTCTCTTAAACATTGCTGTTGTATCTGCTTCTACCACCTCCCCCTGGAATCACATTCCAGGCATCTGTGTTAAATACTTGCCTTGCACATCTCCTTTAAACATTGCCCCATCAGCTTAAACCTATGTCCCCTAGTATTTGACATTTGCATCCTGGGAAAAAGACTGTGACTATCTACCCTATCCATGCCCCTCAAAATGTTATTTACTTCTATCAGGTAACTCCTCAGCCTCTGAAGGTCTAGCAAAAACAATGCAAGTTTGTCTATTCGCTCCCTGTACTTAATACACTCCAGTCCAAGCAACATCCAGGTAAACCTCTTGCATCCTCTCCAAGGGCTCCCTTCTTATAGTATGGGGACCAGAACTGCACACAATACTTAAAATGTGGCCTAAAGATTTATACAGCTGCAATATGACTTGCCAACTTTTATATTCAATGCCCCAACCGAAGGCAAGTACGCCGTCCACCTTCTTTATCACCTTATCCACCATGTTGCCATTTTCAGAGAGTTACAGACTCTGTAGATTAATACTCCTAAGGGTCCTGCCATTTACCTTGTCCTTTCCTCTTGCATTTGACCTCCCAAATTGCATCACATCATACTTGATCAGATTAAATATTATCTGCCATTTCTCCACCAAACTTTCCAAATGATCTATATCCTGCTGTATCCTTTGACAACCTTCCTCACTATCGACAACTCCACCAATTTTCATGTCGTCCACTGATCAGACCATCTACATCTTCATCCAAATTATTCATATATATTACAAGCAGAAGTCCAAGCACTTGTGAAACACCACTGATAAAAGATCTTCAATCAAAAAAACACACCTCCACAACTACTCTATGACCAAGCCAATTTTGTATCCAATTTACCAACTCACCATCAATCCCATGTGACTTAATCTTCTGGACGAGCCTACCATGAGGGACTTTGTCAAATGCTCTAGTAAAGCCCATGTAGACAACATACACTGCCCTATCCTCATCATTTATCTTCATCATTTCCTCAGAAGACTCAATCAAATTTGAGAGACAAGACCTCCACTGCACAAAGCCATGCTGACTATCCCTAATAAATTCAATCTTTTCCAAATGAAAGGATAATCATCGATGAAGTGGCTGAAGATGGTTGGGTCTTGGACAGTATGCCAATGAACTCCTGTCATGGGGCTGAGGTATTCGCCTCTTCCAACCACAGTCATCTTGCCTTAAGCTAGGTATGGCTCCAATCAATGAGGATATTTCCCCCTCAAACCATCTCACCCATCCGCCATTCCCAATGACTTCAGTTTTGCTGGGACTCTCTGACGCCATACTTGGTCAAATGCTGCCTTGATACCAAGGACAGTCACTCCCACCTCACTTCAGGAGTTCAGCTCTGACTTGCTTGGTCAGAGCAAGACTGTAATGAGATCAGAAGCCAACTGGCCCTAACAAAGCCAAAACACAGGATCCATTTTGAATTTCTTTCGTGATTTCATGATTTGCATGCAGTTCTGGTCACCACACTATTGGAAGGAGGTAATTGCACTGGAGAGGGTGCAGAGGAGATTCACCAGGATGTTACCTGGGATGGAAAAGCTCTGTTATTAGGAGAGACTGGGTTTGTTTTCCTTGGAGCAGAGGAGGCTTTGGGGGGTGGGAGGATCTGATTGAGTTATAAAAAATTCTGAGAGGCATAGAGTAGATCAGATGAATCTTTTCCCCATAGCAGACGTGTCTAAGACCAGAGGGCATAACTTTAAGGTAAGGAGTAAGTGGTTTAGAGGGGATCTGCGGAAAAACTTTTTACCCAGAGGGCAGCAGAAACATGGAACGTCCTGCCCGAGGGGATGGAGGAGTCAGGGATTCTCAACATTTAAGAAGCATCTGGATGACCACTTAGAATGCTAGGGCAAAGTAGGCTATGGACCAAGAGCACATAAATGTTTTTTTTTTCTTTTTTTATTTACGGAATGAGGGCATCGCTGGCTAGGCAACATTCATTGCCCATCCCTAATTGCCCAGAGGGCAGTTCAGAATCAACCACATTACTGTGGGTCTGGAGTCACACGTAGGCCAAACCAGGTAAGAATGGCAGTTTCCTTCCCTAAGGGACATTAATGAACCAGGTGGGTTTTTCCGACAATCGACAATGGATTCATGGTCATCATCAGATTCTTAATTCCAGATATTTTATTAGAAACAAATTCCACCATCTGCCATGGCTGGATTCAAACCCGGGTCTCCAGAACATTATCTGGGTCTCCGGATTAACAGTCCAATGATTATACAACTAGGCCATCACCTCCCCCGTAAATGTGGTTGGTATAGTTCAATGTTTGTTGGTTGGCATAGACAGGTCGGCCGAAGGGCCTGTTTGAATGATGTCTGACTCTATAACTTCAATTAAATAACTCGATCTCTCAGCTCAAGGGAATGCAAGCAAAGTTAAATCAAACTGCCTGTGAGGCCTGGTATAATACTAGTGAATCCGTACACTGTTTCTTTCTAACACCGAATCTTATTTTTCAAATTGCAGTGCCAAAAACAGAACCCAGCAGTCCATTTGGGGTCTAGTCAAGACTGTAACTGAACCATTAATTCTATACTTTTGAATTCCAAATCCCTCAAATTAAAACCAATGTGATTCACTACTTGACCACATTACTACTGTACAACACCACAACTTTAAAGCTAATGCCGAACTATTGGAATGGGAACAAAAACAAAAGCAGAAAAACTCAGCAGGTCTGGCAGCATCTGTGGAGAGAAGGCTAAGTTAACGTTTCAAAAGAAGGGTCACTGGACCCGAAATGTTAACTCTACTTTGTCTCCACAGATGTTGCCAGACCTGCTGAATTTTTCCAGCAATTTCTGTTTTTGTTTCTGACTTCCAGCATCCGCAGTCCTTCTGTTTTTCGTTTAATGGAAATGGGAACAGGTTTAAAATGATTTGCAAAAGACGAAAATTTGATGCATTCATGCAGCGCATGGTTCAACTCTGGAACACATTACTAGAAAGTGTGGTAGAGGCAGATTTAATCAAGACATTCAAGAGGGTATGAGACGATGGTCTGAATAGAAACTGTGTATGGGTAGCAGGTAAAAGTCAGGAGAGTGACACTAAGTCATAATTCTCCTTTGGAGAACAGGCGCAGACAAGATGGGCCAAATAGCCTCCTTCTGCACCTTAACAATTCTGCGACTCTGCTAAATCAGCGTAAGCAATTGCACTGTGAGGAAATTTATTCTGTTTCATGGAATGTGGTTATCACTGGCACAGCCAGTGTCTGTTACTTTATTCTTCACTGTCCTTGTACTGATGTGACCTACTGTTCCATTTCAGGGCGCAGGTAATGGTCAATCACATTGCTGGGGGTCTGGAGTCACATGTAGGCCAGACTGGGTAAGGATTCCTTCCCTAAAGGATATGAGTGAACCAGGTGGGTATTTCTGAATATCAGCAATCATTTATTATCAATTACTGAGCTTACAATGAGATTCTAGACATTTTTAAATTGAATTCAAATTAAACCAGCTGCAATGCTGAGTTTTGAACCGGTGCCCCAGAGCATTAATTAACCTGGATACAAAAAGAACAAAGAACAATACAGCACAGGAACAGGCCCTTCAGCCCTCCAAGCCTGCACCAACACATTTTGTCCTTCCATACTAAAACTGTCTTTGCTTACAGGATCCATATCCCTCCATTCCCTTCCTATTCATGTATTCGTCCAGGTGCTTCTTGAATGCTGCTATGGTGTCTGCTTCCACCACCTCCTCTGGGAGCACGTTCCAGGTACTCACCACCCTTTGTGTGAAAAACTTGCCTCGCACATCTCTTTTAAACTTCCCGCACACTGCACCTTCAGCCTGTGCCCCCTAGCAATTGACCCCTTCAATCTGGGAAAAAGCCTCATACTGTCTACCCTATCCATGCCATTCACAATCTTATAAACTTTTATTAGTTCACCCCTCAACCTCCTGCATTCCAGTGAAAACAAACCCAGTCTATCCAAACTTTCTTCAAAGCTAAAATCCCCCATACCAGGCAACATCCTGGTAAACCTTTTCTGTATCTTGTCCAAAGCATCAACATCCTTTTAGTAGTATGGTGACCAGAACTGTACACAATATTCCAAAGTGTGGCCTGACTAAAGTTCTATAAACCTGCAGAGTAATTTGTCTATCCTTATACTCAATGCCCCTTCCAATGAAGACAAGGTAGTGAACAAGGCCTATGGCATGCTTATCTACCTGCGCCGCCACCTTCAGTGATCTGTGGACCTGCACACCCAGATCCCTCTGCATATCAATACTCCTAAGGGTTCTGCCATTCACTGTATAATTTCCACCTGCATTTGACCTTCCAAAATGCATCGCCTCACATTTGTCTGGATTAAACTCCATCTGCTAGTTTTCTGCCCATGCCTCCAACCAATCTATATCCTGCTGTATCCTCTGACCAGCCTCCTCACTATCCACAATTCCACCAATTTTTGTATCTGCGAACTTACTAATTAGATCAGCTACATTTTCCTCCAAATCATTTAGGTAGGCTACAAACAGCAGAGGTACCAGCACTGATCACTGTGGAATACCACTAGTCACAACCCTTCATTCTGAAAAGCATCCTTCCACCACTACCCTCTGTCTCCCATGATGAAACCAGTTCTGTATCCATCTGGCCAGCTCACCCCAATACCATGTGACTTCACCTTATGTACCAGTCTGCCATGAGGAACCTTGTCAAAGGCTTTACTGAAGTCCATGTAGACAAGATCAACCACTTTTCCCTCAATCATCTTCATCACCTCCTCAAAAAACTCTATCACATTAGTGAGGCATGACCTCCCCTGCACAAAACCATGCTGTTTATCGTTAATAAGTCTATTTGCTTCTAAATGCGTATAGATCTAGACTCTGAGTATCTTTTCCAATAATTTCCCTACTACTGACGTAAGACTCTCCAGTCTGTAATTTCCAGGATTATCCCTACAGCCCTTTTTAAACAATGGGACAAAATTGGCCATTCTCTAGTCCTCTGCGACATCACCTGTGGCCACAGAGGATAGAAAGATGTCTGTCAATGCTCCAGCAATTTGTTCTCTTGCCTCCCTCAATATTCTGGGATAGATCCCAACAGGACCCGGGGACTTATCTTAATACTTTTTAAGACACCCAACACCTCTTTCCTTTTCAATAGCAGCTTGGCTTAGAAACTAAACACTTCCTTCCCTGAGATCATCCTCCACCAATTCCTTCTCTTTGGTGAATACAAACACAAAGTATTCCTTTAGGACATCACCTACCTCTTCTGCCTCCACACACAGATTCTCTCCTTCGACCTTGAATGGGCCAACTCTTTCCCTCGTTACTCTCTTGCTTTTTACATGTATAAAAAGCCTTAGGATTCTCCTTAATCCTGTTTGTTAATGACTTTTCATGACCCTTTTTAGCCCTTCTAATGCCTTGCTTAAGTTCTTTCCTACTTTCCTTATATACTTCAAGGGCTTTGTCAGTTCCGATCCTCCTAAACCTTGCGTATGCTTTCTTTTCTTTCTGACCAAGGTCATAACATCTCTGGTCATCCAAGGTTCACATAACTTGCCATACTATCCATCATCCTTGCAGGACTGTGCCGCTTCTGAACTCTTATCAACTGCCATTTTAAAAACTCTCACACATCCAATGTAGATTTACCCTCAAACAGCTGCCTCCAATCAAAATTCTCCAGTTCCTGCCTAATATTGTTGTCATTCACCTTTCCTCAATTTAACACCTTCACCCGAGGACTGCTGTTATTCCTATCCATGAGTATCTTAAAACTCACAGATTTATGGTCACTACTCCCGAAATGCTCCCCCACTGAAACTTCACTCACCTGACTGGGCTCATTTCCCAAAACCAGGTCCAGTATAACCCCTCCCTGTTTACATACTGTGTCAAGAATCCCTCTGGAATGGTCCTTACAAATTCTGCCCAATCCAAGCCCCGAGCACGTAGTGAGTCCCAATCAATACAGGTGAAGTTAAAATCACCCACCACAACAACCATGATGTTCTTACATCTTTCCAAAATCTTTCTCTCAGCAGCGGGAGTGGACAGAACGCGAGCCAGGAAGTGAACAAATATATTCGGGCATTGGCTAAACCTGAAACACTACACGTGTATTTCTCCCACCCATCCTCCTCCTCTAACCAAAATAATAATGTGGAGGGTCGGTAAGGTAAGGCTTTTTTTTTATTCTTCTGGAAATCTAGAGTAGAGGGAATGGAAGCGAGGGCAATTGCATGCTCCTTTTGCAGAATCTGGGAGGTAAGGGTCACTGCTGGTGTCCCCTCCGAGTTCACCTCCGAGAAGTGCACCCAACTCCAGATGCTCACAAACTGCGTTAGGGAACTGGAGCTGGATGAACTCCGGATCATTCGGGAGGCTGAGGGGGTGATAGAGAGGAGTTATAAGGAGGTGGTCACACCCAAGGTACAGGAAAAAGGTAGCGGGTGACTGTCAGGAGGAGGAAAGGGAATAGGCAGACAGTGCAGGGATCCCCCTGTGGCCATTCCCCTCAATAATAAGTATACTGTTTTGGATACTATTGGGGCGGGGGTCCTACCAGGGGAAGGCCATAGCGGACAGGTCTCTGGTACTGAGCCTGGCTCTGTGGCTCAGAAGGGAAGGGGGAGAATAGGAGAGCAATTGTAGTGGGGGATTCAATAGTAAGAGGCACAGACAGGCGGTTCTGCAGACGCGAACGAGACAAACAGATAGTACGTTGCCTCCCGGGTGCCAGGGTCTGAGACGTTTTGGATCATGTCTTCAAGATCCTCAAGGGGGAGGGTGAGCAACCAGCAGTCATGGTACACATCGGTACCAATGACATAGGTAGAAAAAGGACAGAGAATGTGAAAAACGAGTACAGGGAGTTAGGTTGGAAGCTGAAGTCCAGGACAAACAGGGTAGTTATCTCTGGATTACTACCAGTGCCAAGTGATAACGAGGTAAGAAATAGGGAGAGAGTGCAGCTAAACATGTGGCTACAGGGCTGGTGTAGGAGGGAGGGCTTCCATTATGTGGACAATTGGAGCACATTCTGGGGAAGGTGGGCCCGGTACAGGAAGGATGGGTTGCACCTGACCCGGAAGGGCACAAATATCCTGGGAAGGAGGTTTGCTCGAGCTATACGGGATGGTTTAAACTAGATTGGCAGGGGGTGGGGAACCGGATTTGTAATTCAGAGGACGAGGTATTCAGCCTTCCAAAAGACACAACAGGGAGTGAGGTTGTTAATAAAGAAATGCGGTCAGTGGAGCGTAATTGTGGACACGGATGGTTTGAAGAAGTATCAGAAATAAGGCGGATGAACTTCGTGCATGGGTCAGTACATGGAACTACGATGTTGTGGCCATTACAGAAATTTGGGTAACTCAGGGACAGGAATAGTTGTTGGAATTTCCGGGATTTAGATGCTTTAAAAGAAATAGGGAGGGTGGCAAAAGAGTGGGGGAGTGGCATTGCTAGTCAGGGCTAGTATAGCAGCTACTGAAAGGCAGTTCGAGAATGATATGTCTACAGAGTCAGTTTGGGTTGAGGTCAGGAACAAGAAAGGAGCCACTTTGTTGGGGACTTTTTTTACAGACCCCCTAATAGTTGCAGAGAAGTAGAGGAGCAGATTGGAGGCAGATACTGGAAAGGTGCAGAAGTCACAGGGTTGTAGTCATGGGTGACTTCAACTTTCTAAATATTGATTGGAAACTTTTTAGTTGTTAATAGTTTAGATGGAGCAGATTTTGTCCAGTCTGTTCAGGAAGGATTCCTGACACAGTATGTCGATAGACCAACACGAGGAGAGGCCACTTTGGATTTGGTGCTTGGCAACGAACCAGTCCAAGTGTTAGACCTGTTGGTAGGAGAGCATTTTGGCGGTGGCGATCAAAACTCTGTTACTTTTACAATAGTCACGGAAAAGCATAGGTACAGTACAGCAGGGTAAGGTTTATAATTAGGGGAAAGAGAATTATAATTCTGTTAGGCAAGAACTGGGTAACATAAAATGGGAACAGATGCTGTCAGGGAAGAGCACTAAAGAAATGTGGAGATTGTTTAAGGAATGCATACTGCGTGTGATCGATATGTTTGTCCCTAGCAGGCAGGGAAGATGCGGTCGAGTGAGGGAGCCTTGGTTCTCGAGAGAGGTCGAATGGCTAGTTAAGAGGAAGAAGGATGCTTATAGAAGGTTTAGGAAACAAGGATCGGAAAAGGCTCTGGAGGGATACAAGTTAACCAGGAAAGAGCTGAAGAAAGGGCTCAGGAGAGCTAGAAGGGGGCATGAGAAAACCTTGGCAGATAGGATCAAGGAAAACTCCAAGGCTTTTCACACATACGTGAGGAATAAGAGAATGACCAGAGGAAGGGTAGGGCCGATCAAGGATTGATAAAGGGAATTTGTGCACGGAGCCTAAAGAGATAGGAGAGGTCCTTAATGAATACTTTTCTTCTGTATTCACAACTGAGAGGGACCTAGTTGTAGGGGAGGACAGTGTGAAACAGTCTGGTAAGCTAGAGGAGATCGATGTTAGTAAGGAAGATGTACTAAGAATTCTGAGGAAGTTGAAGATAGATAAGTCCCCCGGGCCTGATGGGATTTATCCAAGGATTCTATGGGAAGCGAGGGAAGAGATCGCTGGGCCTTTGGCAATGATCTTTTCTTCCTCACTGTCCTCAGGTACAGTGCCAGAAGATTGGAGAGAGGCAAACGTCATTCCCTTGCTCAAAAAAGGGAACAGGGATAACCCCGGAAATTACAGGCCAGTTAGTCTTACTTCTGTGCTGGGCAAATTATTGGAAAGGGCTCTGAGAGATAGGATTTATGATCACTTGGATAGGCACAGTTTGATTCGTGATAGTCAGCATGGATTTGAGAGGGGTAGATCATGCCTCACAAACCTTATTCAATTCTTTGAAGAGGTGACCAAACATGTGGATGAAGGTAGAGGAGTGGATGTGGTATACATGGATTTAAGTAAGGCGTTTGATAAGGTTCCCCATGGTAGGCTCATGAGAAAGTAAGGTGGCATGGGATAGGGGAAAATGTGGCAGATTGGATTCAGAATTGGCTGACCCTTAGAAGACAAAGGGTGGTGGTGGACAGAAAATATTCAACATGGTGCTCAATTACAAGTGGCATACCACAAGGATCTGTTCTGGGTCCTCTTCTATTTGTGATTTTTGTAAATGATTTGGATGAAGGAGTGGAAGGGTGGATTAGAAAGTTCGCAGACGATACGAAGGTGGGTCGCGTTGTGGACAGTGCAGAGGGCTGTTCTAGGTTACAAAGGGACATTGATAGGATGCAGAGCTGGGCTGAGAAGTGGCAGATGGAGTTTAACCCTGAAAAGTGTGAGGTGATTCATGTTGGAAGGTCAAACTTGAAAGCAGAATACAGGGTTAACAGAAAGATTCTTGGCAGTGTGGACGAGCAGAGGGATCTTGGGGTTCATGTCCACAGTTCCCTGAAAGCTGCCACCCAGGTGGATAGAATTGTTAAGAAGGCGTATGGTGTCTTAGCTTTCATTAATAGAGGGATTGAGTTCAAGAGCCGTGAAGTTATGCTCCAGCTATACAAAAGCCTGGTTCAGCCACATCTGGAGTATTGTGTCCAATTCTGGTCACCTCATTACAGTAAAGATGTGGAAGTGTTGGAAAAGGTGCAGAGGAGATTTACCAGGACGTTGCCTGGAATGCAGGGAAGGTCTTCCAAGGAAAGGTTGAGAGAGCTAGGGCTTTTCTCTTTAAAACGACGAAGCATGAGAGGTGACTTGATAGAAGTGTACAAAATGATCAGAGGTATAGATAGAGTGGACAGCCAGAGACTTTTTCCTAGGGTGGAGGTAGCTATTATGAGGGGGCATAGTTTTAAAGTGAGTGGAGGTAGATATAGGGGAGACGTCAGAGGTAGGTTCTTTACTCAGAGAGTGGTAGGGGCGTGGAATGCATTGCCAGAGAGGGTAATAGAGTCGGCCTCATTAGGGGCATTTAAGCGGCTATTAGATAGGCATATGGATGATAGTATAAGGTAGGGGTGGAGGTTAGATAGACCTTAGGATTAGGGTAAAAGTTCGGCACAACATCGTGGGCCAAAGGGCCTGTACTGTGCTGTACTGTACTGTTCTATGTTCTATGTTCGGTCCTCTGTCTCCAGGTGGCTATTGGGAGGCTGTGGTAAACCCCCAGCATTGGGATTTCACCTTTCCTATTCCTGATTTCTTCCCATATTACCTCACTGCACAAGTCCACTGTTGTATCCTTCCTTCTCAACAGCTACGAGATTCTCCTTTACCAGTAACGCAACTCCCACACCCCTTTTACATCCCGTTCTATCACACCTGAAACATTTAAATCCTGGGACATTCAGTTGCCAGTCCTGTCTCTCTTTCAGCCAAGTCTCTGTAATCACAATAATGTTATAGTTCCAAGTACAAACCAAAACTCTTAAGTTCTCATGATTGCTAGGCCAGTAGCCACTATGTCAGACTCTCCTGGAAGCACTGAATGTATGCCATATTCCTTCCTTAAATCATTCCTTAAAACATTAAGTAATGAAATCTGAAGTCTTCATTTCTGCACATTTAAGTACACGCAGTTGCAGAAGCTAGTACAATAACATTTGGAGTCGCAATGGATGTTTGCAAAGATACATGAATTACAGTGTAGGTCTCAGCAATGTGGAAAAATAATTATCCTAAGCAGCCACAAAATTATATGCGACTGCACCTGAAATTTAGTGTGCAAATTTTACACCCCTCAAAATTGGCATCACTTCAGGAAAAGTAGCCAAGTAGCATTTTCACAAGGGGTACAGCTGTGCTAACGAGCAGTCATGGATTCAGCCAGGGTGTTTGCTAAATCAGCATGAAAGACTGACGAAATGTGAACATAGTGCAAAATGCCCAAGCCTTGGCATCCACCAATGCAGCTCTTGTTAATGAAGTTGCTTTACACCAATACCCACATCAATGCATTCAGCATAAACTGGACATATCAGGTTGGTTCTACAGGTAGCTGTTTCCTCCAAGTCAGAAAGAGCTGGGTTCAAATTCCACCTTGGGACTGCGATGTAGAATCCAGGCTCATACTTGGAACACTGCATTGTCAGAAACCTTGCTTTGTGAAGAAGTTAAAGCAAGGTACAGTCTTGCTCTTCCAATGGCTCAGAAAGATAAAGAAACCAGCATACTACTTAAGGAGCAGAAAGTTCGAAAATCTAAGCCAAAGTTCTCTCATGAAGCAATATCACAAAGAACAGATTATTCAGCAGGTCATCTTTACATTGATAAATACCAGAATATCCTGTATGAATCACTGAACCTCGAAGTAATTTATTTTTTATAGATTCTTTTGAAGCATTTCTGACAGTAGTAAGATAAATGTAAGGCCTTCTATTTAAATATTGCACTTGCATAACTTGTAAGAATCCAGCTCGTTGCATTTATTTTATTTACTGATCAATAAAGCATCAACATCCCATCATTCTTCTAAAGGGAAGTTACTGCTTTCATCTCTGATTCAATAAAATATCAAAACCAAGTGTTCTTAAAATGATCCATTTCACAGGCACTCTTCAATTCAAAAGAATGATTCAAAACATTTTGCCCAAATGCTTACGCAATCCTTTTCATCTAAAATAACGGGTAAATATCACGCCTTTAGAAGAATGCTGAAATAACTCCACAGAAGCTAATATCCCGTCACCAAGTAGCCCTTTACTTATATGTGCCTAGTACATGACACTGACCCAGATAGCTCCTAGAGTGAACAGAACCCCTGGCACTCCTGCTCTTATCTGTCAGCCAGGGCTCCCTGATTGGGGCTGGTAACCCGGTCCAATCAGGGAACCCAAATTCTATGAGGTCCACCTGACTGACCTCATTTCAATCACTCCAAATGCATTGGTGCACATTTTTGTCAAAGTCATATTCCCACCACTGGTGTAGAGTGGCTCCAGTGTGCACAGTCCTAAGACATACACCCAGCAACTCATCGAAGAGTCTTCAAACACACATTCCAAATCGTAACTTTTACCTCCTAGAAAGTGGAGGGTCTATGTGAGCATCACTACCTACACGATACCCTCCAAGTCACACACCATCCTTTGATTTGATTTGATTTATTGTAGTCACATGTACCTAGGTACAGGGAAAAGTTTTGTTCTGCAAGCAGTACAGGCAGGTCATAGCAGACAAGGTTATACAGATTACTGGGTGTTTACACAGAGCAAGGAAATACCATTTAAACAGATACTGTAATGTTTCTGAGGGATCGGCATTTGCACTCAATTTGGGCCCCTTAAAAGAACACTGCAATAAAAGTAAAAAACCAGCAACACCAAAGCTGCCACATTGGTGCTGATGGACCTGACATCACAGACATCATCATCAATAAGGTGTGACTTCCTGGTCTGAAGTCACACACTTCTTTCATTCATTTGTTACAATCGCCTTCATCCATGCAGCCTCTCACATGAACGTGGACAATAACGCCTTTCTGAAATTTTTCTGTGGGGAAGAGTTTTACATCTGACCATCGCCATCTGCCTTAAGTTTTATGCCATCCATCATGCGTAATGGAACAACGTCCTTGCATGACCAGTCACATTTACAAGTTTCTACACCGATCTTGGTAACAGTCTCATTTGTTAGAACACTGAAATTTAATTGGTGTTTCTGCCAGATTTCCAAAGCAGGCTAACTGATACATATTCATCCCACAACACTGGGTGACAAAATGATAGAATTTGATGACTATACCTTGGGGTTCAGTAGCAGATGCTGTGTGCAATAAGTCTACAGAGGCTGGTATCCTGTCACCAAGTCACCTTTTATTTACATGCGGAGAGTCCTTGACACTGATCCAGCTCCCTCAGAGCCAGCTCTCAGGATGAACAGAATCTCTGACACTCCTGTTCTTCTTTTTTCTTTTTTTTTTAAGAAAAAGCACCAGGTGTGCAAATAACTTTATTAACATACCACCACCAGGAAAATCATCCATGTGACCATAATATCAGTATCAAGCAGAGTTCCTGTAGGGGCAAGCCTATGTGAAAGAAAGTGAAGGGGAAGGGTAGAGATCAAATCAAAATAGAGTTTGTGGAGGAAACAAAGCTGTCCACATCCCACGGTGCCCACCTCTCCCGAAAGGCATTGAGAGCACCAGTGCACACCGCGTACTCCTTCTCCAAGGACATCAGTGCACGGACATAGCAATGGAAGAAGGGACACTCCTGTTCTTATCTGTCAGCCAGGTCCCCTTGATTGGACCAGGTTAACAGTCCCAATCAGGGAACTTATACTACAAGTTTCACCTGGCTGAACTCATTGCAGTCACTGCACTGTGAAATTTTGGTTTCTGATTGAGTACTAAATCATTTCTTTTCATGAATGCACCTACATTCGCTCTGTATTGTAAGCCTTCTTCACCTTTCTAAGGGAGTTAAGTTGTTGGCTCAGTGGCTGATAGCAGAACCATTTAGCCAATGCTCACTAGCTCGTTCTGCCACTCGTTTTCCAATTTAAATTGAGCTGTATATTTACTACTGTTCTTCAAAGCCATAATGATAGGTCATGAGCAACACATCACTCGTGTTGACTGGCTGGCAGAAGGAAAATCTAAAAGGGGAGCCGGGGAGGGGTGATGTTTAAAGGAGATGTGCGAGGCAAGTTTGTGTTTTAACACAGAGGCGCCTGGAAAGCATTGCCAGGGGAGGTGGTAGAAACAGATGCAATAGCAATGTTTAAGAAGCGGTTAGACAGACACATGAGCAGGCAGATGGATTTAGTTGAGAATGGTGGGCCGAAGGGCCTGTTCCTGTGCTGTTTTATGATCTACGTTCCACACATGGCTTTCATTAAACTGTAGAAAGCACCAGTAAGTAATGAATAATTGATCACTGATTGACTGATCATTGGAAAACTGGGGTCAGCTTTCACAAAAGATTAACTTTTATACAAATGTTTGCCACATGCATCTGTTCTTGCAGCATTCTCAGATTGCATTTCTAATAGCGCTACAATATATTTCCACCATTTATACTGTGCACAAGCATCTCACAGGTTAGTCATGATCCAACTTGTACAAGGCAAGGCTCAATGAACAGTAAAATAATTGAGAATTTAATCACCTTTTTGGCTGGCATTGTTCGAGGAAGAACGATGACCAGAACAGCCAAGAGCACACATAATGAGTGTGATGTTTAAAATGATTAAAGAATTTGACAGGAATAATGGACAGAAATCTTGTCCTCTGATGGGGGAATCCAGAACAAAAAAGGTGTAAACTTAGAATTACAGTTACATTGTTCAGAGGTGATTAGAAGTAGCACTTATTACCTTTTTTAAAAAAACAGTGCAGAAGATGCCATTCGGTCCATCTATTACCTAGTGCCAATTTCCTGCCTTGTCCCCATATCCCTGCACACCATTTTATTCAAATAACCATCCAATGTCTTTCTAAATGCCTCCACTGACCCTGCCTCCACTTTACTCTGAAGAAGGGTCACTGGACCCAAAACATAAACTCTGCCCTGAGTTTTTCCAGTAATTTCTGGACTTTTTTTCCAGCTTCCTTAAGGATGCTTTGTTTTTAATTCATTCGTGCGATGTCAGAGTCACTAGCTCAGACTGTATTCATTGTCCATCCCTAACTGCCGAAGAGAGCACGGTGATGAACAAAGTACTGTAGTTCTTGTGGTATAAGGATACCCGCAGTGCTGATCGGGAAGGAGTTCCAGGATTTTGACCCAGTGACAGTGAAAGAATGGTGATATATTTCTAAATCAGGATGGTAACAGCTTAGAGGGGAACTTGGAAACAGTGGTGATCACTTGACCTTGTCCTTGTAGATGGCAGTGGTTGTGGGTTTGGAAGGTGCTGTTGAAACACCTTTGGTGAATTACTGCATTGCAACTTGTGGGCAGTGCACACTAATGCCACCATGCATCTGTGAAATTGCTGAGGAATTAAGGAATGACATACAAAAATCACTTTGGGCGTGTTGATTTAGTGTCAGGGTTTGCCATGAAACTTTGAGCTGACAAAAATTCTTTGATATGCGTATGTTTTCCCCAAACTACTGTCCTGGTACCTTGAGTCTTCACAGTTAGCTTTGTTCAGTCAGGAAATTTGGGTTGTTTTCATACGTAGGCCCAGCTCCGACTTGGATAGGAGATGAACTGATGCTAGTAAGTACTTCCTTCACCAGATCAGTCTCTCTGAACTTGAGAGTAGACTTGGAATCAGCGAAAACCTTAAACTTCAAGTCTACCACTCAAAGAAGTGAGCGAGATATTTCACCTGGCTTTCTCAGAATTAGAAATACGAGAAAGGGGCAAGATTAAAGCTCACCGCTCATCTACAAAACAAGTCACATCTGCACAGCACTCCTGATGTGAAGCATATTTTCAGCTCACTACACAATTCTTCAGGAGGTTGATTGTGTTTGAATTCTTTCAACCATAGATTTTTATCTGTCTTTATGGGCTTTTACTTTGTACAGTGTTCCTTCATGATAAAAAACACTTAATTTCAAAGAAAGACACCACATTCTAAATGAGTTCTTGAACTTCCTGCAGAGAAGATAACTTCTTTTCTTATGGATCTGCATGAAGTATTGTCAAAACATTACAGCCTTTTACTGATGGCGAGTTCTGTGTGAGTAACAGTCAGAATGACTGCAGGATATGTTACTGTATGAACACACAGCCGATTCCTGGAAAACTGTTCAACTCTAGGGTCACAAAATGTTATGTCGGTTCATAATGTTTCATCTGTCAGCCATAGCTCAGCAGGCATCACTCGAGCCTCACAATCAAAAGGTTGTAGATGCAAATCCCACTCTAGCAACCTAAGTGTATAATACAGGCTGTCAATTCATAAGAACATATGCATTATTCGAAAGCCTCAAGGTGAAGCCTGGCAGACTGAAGGCTAGGTGCTGGCTGGGACTGGGTTGAAAGGACTGTGTTCTGGACCTTTTATTTCTATTTTATAACTTATTCCTATGATCTGCAATGCTGGACTTAGAATAATAAAACATTAAAATTTTTTTTTCCTAAAGAACTTGTGCTGAAGAATCCGTACCTTGGTACCATACATGGCGACTTGTAAACTTTTCACTGTACTCATCTGAGTACATGTGACAATAAAGCTAATTCAATTCAGTTCAATATTAGGGAAAGGAGGAGGTCATTTGAGGCCTTCACACCCGCTACACTGTTCGAAAAGGCCATGGCTGGTCAGATTGTGACTTCGACTCCACTTCCTACCTATTCCCTCAATGCCCCTTGATTCCAATACTAGTCACATCAGTGCAGCACTGATAAAGCACTGCAGAGTTGGAGCTGCCATCAGATAAATGATGTTAAACCAAGACCTCATTTGCCCACTTAGTCAGTTATTAAAGATCTCGTGGCTTTATTCAAAGGCAAGCAGAGCAGTTCTCTCCAGTGTCATGGCCAAATATTTATTCCTCTGTAAACATGGTTAAAACAACAAGTCATGATACCATTGTCCCACTGCAACTTCAGAGACCTTGCTCTTTGCAAATTGGCTACCATGTTTCCCAAAAAAGCTTCACAAAAAGTGCTTCACTGGTTTTGCACTCCTTTGGCACATCCCAAGCTCATGAAAGGCACTATATAAATGCAAATTCTCACATTTAATTTCCCACTGCGGCTTCTTCACAATGCAGACAATAAAAACAGAGGCATTTTCCACCCTACTTGCACTGGGCTATGGACGCCCTGCACAAAATTGCTGCAGCTCAGCAGAAAACTGGAATAAATAAAAACAAAGTGCTGGAGAAACCTCAGCAGGGTTGACAGCATCTATGGAGACAGACACAGAGTTAACATCGAGTCCAATATGTCACCACCGCAGCTAGGAAGGGAGCTACAAAATGATGGCTATTGGCACCCTCACTTCGAGAAGTCGCCAGACAGCTGATGCAAAAGTGGGAATGAGAAAATGTCACACACCTGCTGCAGGGGTTATTTTAGAACTCGGGTCCAAGAGGCCTTGGAGCAGCAGAGTAAAGTTATCTGCATCCAACCTGGGAGTATTCAGTGCCAAAACCAGCCATTCAAAATGGAACGTATGTGAAAATCCCCAGCAGGAACATCTCTCACCTTCAGTACAAGATGATTAAAATCCAACACTGTGTCTGCAGCCTTATTAACACAAGGATTGAAATCAGCTAATTAAACCAAAGTTCAGATATTGACTTTAATCCAAAGTCAATGTTGATACTTCATCAAATTTTTAAATCGCCTTTTATTTGTGAACACTGATGGAAAATTTTAAAGACGCTAACTTTGCTAGTAAAATTCCACGGAAAAAAAGTTATTCATCACTCAGGCTTCATATTTATTCGCTTTCGAAAACTTCTGTAAATTTAAGGACTAACTTAATTACACAAGGATCAGGTGGTTAAGATGGAGAAGAAAATGCTTCAGGAAAAACTAGCATTTATATCACATCATTCATAATTCATATCAAACTGGTAATCCAAAATCCAGTATGGGATCAGCAGAAATTTCATTCGATCAAATATTTGAAAGATCGAAGCCATTGCCTTTGGTTCTTAATCACTGCCTAAATTCATATCTAAGATTACAAAGGGGTCTTGATCAATTGAGTCAATTGGCTGTGGAGCGGCAGATGGAGTTTAATTTGGATAAATGCGAGGTGTTGCATTTTGGTTAAACAAACAAGGGCAGTGCCTGTACAGTTAATGGTAGAGCCCTGTGTAGTTTTGTAGAAGAGACAGACTTAGGGGCTCAGATACATTATTCTTTGAAATTTGCATTATAGATGGACAGGGTGATTAAGAATGCTAAGGTTTTGGAGTAGATTTGTAGCTCGGGTTGTGGGTGTTGAGGTTGGTTGGCTCGCCAAGCTGGTTTGTCGTTCCGCAGACGTTTCATTACCGTGCTTGGTAACATCCTCACTGCAGCCTCTGATGAAGCTTCGGTGTGTTTTCCTGCCTGGCTTTTAAACTCTGGGGTCCGTTGCGATGGATTGCCTTTCTTTCGGGTTTCCTCCGTAGTGGAATGTATATGGGGTCGAGTTCAATGTGTTTATTAATAGCATGCTTCGTGGAGTGCCATGCTTCCAGGAATTCTTGTGCTTGTCTCTGCCTAGCCTGTCCCAGGATCTCGGTGTTGTCCCAGTCAAAGTCGTGGCTCTCCTTGTCCATGTGGATTGAGATGAGTGAGTATTGGTCGTGTCTTTTTGTAGCCAGTTGGTGTTCACGTACTCTTGTTGTTAGTTTCCTTCCTGTTTGTCTGATGTAGTGTTTCTCGCAGTCTCTGCAGGGGATCTTGTAGATGACATTGGTCCTGTCCATGGCGGGGAGTGGATCTTTAGTTCGGGTGAGCACTTGTCGTAGGGTTGATGTGGGTTTGTGTGCCATTCTGATGCCCAGCGGTCGTGGAAGTCTTGTGGTGAGTTCTGACGTGTTCTTAATGTAGGGTAGTGTGATGAGTGTCGGGGCGTGTAGAATCTTTCTGATGCTGTTCCTGTAGGCATCTCCTGATCCAGTTGTTTGGATATTCATTATCCTTGAACATTTGGAAGAGGTATTCCTCCTCCTCTTGGCGTAGTTCCATGTTGCTGCAGTGTGTTGTTGCCCTTTTAAATAGTGTTCGCACGCAGCTTCGTTTGTGTGTGCTGGGACGGTTACTATTGAAGTTCAATACCTGGTCTGTGTGTGTGGCTTTACGGTGTACTTTCGTTTGCAGTTCCCCATTTATCTTGCGCTCTACCATGACGTCCAGGAATGGGAGTTGTTTGTTCTTCTCCTCCTCTCTGGTGAATTTTATTCCGGTGAGGGTATTGTTTATGAGTTTGTGTGTCTCTTCTAATTTGGTCCGTTTAATGATGACAAAGGCGTCGTCTACGTAACGTATCCATAGTTTAGGTTGGATTTGCGGAAGGGCAGTCCTTTCCAGTCTTTGCATCACTGCTTCTATGAGTCTGGAGATAGGCGATCCCATGGGTATCCTGTTGATTAGCTCGTATGTTTGGCCGTTGAAGGTGAAGTGGGTGGTCAGGCATTGGTCCAGTAGTTTAAGCATGTTGTCCTTGGAGATGGTTTCACTGGGGTCGTGTTCTTGTTCAAGTAGTGTTGTCATTGTTTCCCTTGCTAGTGGTATGACGTGAATAGGGCGGTGACATCAAACGATATCATGGTCTCTTCATCCTCTATCTTTATGTCTTTGATGGAGTTGAGGAATTCTTGGGCTGAGTGGATGGAGTGGGGTGATTTGTTGACTAGGTGCTTGAGTCTTCTTTGTAGCTCTCTGGCTAATCTGTGTGATGGAGTGCCTCGTAGGGAGACTATGGGTCTGAGGGGGACTTCCGGTTTATGCACTTTAGGGAGGCCGTAGAATCGGGGTGTGTTGTTTCCTTCGGGTTTCATTCTTAAGAAGTCTGCTTTGTTGGTCTGTCCTGTTTGTTGAAGTCTTTGTAGCGTGTATAGGATTTTGTTGCCCAGTTGTGGCGTCGGGTCAGTTTGTACTGGTCGGTATGTGTTCTCGTCGGCGAGCAGTGCTTGTGCTTTGGAGATGTAGTCCTTTTTATTCGTTATCACTGTCATGCGCCCTTTGTCTGCAGGTAGTATAGTGATGTTCTTGTCCTCCTTTAATCTGTCCAGGGCTTGTCTTTCCCGTGCGTTGAGGGTGTTGAGTTCCCTCTTTCTGGTTAGTGTCGGGACTACCGTCTGTCTTATAGTTTGTTGTGTTTCTTCGTTGATATTGTTGGTCTTGAGTGTGGCTTCCAGTGTAGCTAGCCATTCCGTTTTGTTGGCTTCCCTGTAGTTGTAGTTCAGTCCCCGGGTGAGAACGGCTTTTTCCGCGTCTGTCAGTTTCCTGTCGAGAGAAAAAAAAGAAGACAGACCCTGCAAGACAAGCTAACAACACTTACCCACAAAAGCGACGACAACAGAACTGATGCATGGATAAGGAACCTCTCCGACAGGAAACTGACAGACGCAGAAAAAGCCATTCTCACCCGGGGACTGAAATACAACTACAGGGACGCCAACAAAACGGAATGGCTAGCTACACTGGAAGCCACACTCAAGACCAACAATATCAACGAAGGAACACAACAAACTATAAGACAGACGGTAGTCCCGACACTAACCAGAAAGAGGGAACTCAATACCCTCAACACACGGGAAAGACAAGCCCTGGACAGATTAAAGGAGGACAAGAACATCACTATACTACCTGCAGACAAAGGGCGCATGACAGTGATAATGAATAAAAAGGACTACATCTCCAAAGCACAAGCACTGCTCGCCGACGAGAACACATACCGACCAGTACAAACTGACCCGACGCCACAACTGGGCAACAAAATCCTATACACGCTACAAAGACTTCAACAAACAGGACAGACCAACAAAGCAGACTTCTTAAGAATGAAACCCGAAGGAAACAACACACCCCGATTCTACGGCCTCCCTAAAGTGCATAAACCGGAAGTCCCCCTCAGACCCATAGTCTCCCTACGAGGCACTCCATCACACAGATTAGCCAGAGAGCTACAAAGAAGACTCAAGCACCTAGTCAACAAATCACCCCACTCCATCCACTCAGCCCAAGAATTCCTCAACTCCATCAAAGACATAAAGATAGAGGATGAAGAGACCATGATATCGTTTGATGTCACCGCCCTATTCACGTCATACCACTAGCAAGGGAAACAATGACAACACTACTTGAACAAGAACACGACCCCAGTGAAACCATCTCCAAGGACAACATGCTTAAACTACTGGACCAATGCCTGACCACCCACTTCACCTTCAACGGCCAAACATACGAGCTAATCAACAGGATACCCATGGGATCGCCTATCTCCAGACTCATAGAAGCAGTGATGCAAAGACTGGAAAGGACTGCCCTTCCGCAAATCCAACCTAAACTATGGATACGTTATGTAGACAACGCCTTTGTCATCATTAAACGGACCAAATTAGAATAGACACACAAACTCATAAACAATACCCTCACCGGAATAAAATTCACCAGAGAGGAGGAGAAGAACAAACAACTCCCATTCCTGGACGTCATGGTAGAGCGCAAGATATATGGGGAACTGCAAACGAAAGTACACTGTAAAGCCACACACACAGACCAGGTATTGAACTTCAATAGTAACCATCCCAGCGCGCACAAACCAAGCTGCGTGTGAACACTATTTAAAAGGGCAACAACACACTGCAGCAACATGGAACTACGCCAAGAGGAGGAGGAATACCTCTTCCAAATGTTCAAGGATAATGGATATCCAAACAACTGGGTCAGGAGATGCCTACAGGAACAGCATCAGAAAGATTCTACACGCCCCGACACTCATCACACTACCCTACATTAAGAACACGTCAGAACTCACCACAAGACTTCCACTGGGCATCAGAGTGGCACACAAACCCACAACAACCCTACGACAAGTGCTCACCCGAACTAAAGACCCACTCCCCGCCATGGACAGGACCAATGTCATTTACAAGATCCCCTGCAGAGACTGCGAGAAACACTACATCGGACAAACAGGAAGGAAACTAACAACAAGAGTACGTGAACACCAACTGGCTACAAAAAGACACGACCAATACTCACTCATCTCAATCCACATGGACAAGGAGAGCCACGACTTTGACTGGGACAACACCAAGATCCTGGGACAGGCTAGGCAGAGACAAGCACAAGAATTCCTGGAAGCATGGCACTTCACGAAGCAGGCTATTAATAAACACACTGAACTCGACCCCAAATACATTCCACTACGGAAGAAACCCGAAAGAAAGGCAATCCATCGCAACAGACTCCAGAGTTTAAAAGCCAGGCGGGAAAACACACCGACACTTCATCAGAGGCTGCAGTGAGGATGTTACCAAGCACGGTCACGAAACACCTGCGGAATGATTAAGAATGCCTTTAGCACACTTGCCTTCATTGCTCAGGTATTTGAGTAAAGAAGTTGGGACATCATCACTGGGCTGAGAAGTGGCAGATGGAGTTTAACCCTGAAAAGTGTGAGGTGATTCATTTGGAAGGACAAACTTGAAAGCAGAATACAGGGTTAACAGAAAGATTCTTGGCAGTGTGGACGAGCAGAGGGATCTTGGGGTTCATGTCCACAGTTCCCTGAAAGCTGCCACCCAGGTGGATAGAGTTGTTAAGAAGGCGTATGGTGTCTTAGCTTTCATTAATAGAGGGATTGAGTTCAAGAGCCGTGAAGTTATGCTCCAGCTATACAAAAGCCTGGTTCAGCCACATCTGGAGTATTGTGTCCAGTTCTGGTCGCCTCATGACAGGAAAGATGTGGAAGCGTTGGAAAAGGTGCAGAGGAGATTTACCAGGATGTTGCCTGGAATGGAAGGAAGGTCTTACGAGGAAAGGTTGAGAGAGCTAGGGCTTTTCTCTTTAGAACGACGAAGGAGGAGAGGTGACTTGATAGAGGTGTACAAAATGATCAGAGGTATAGACAGAGTAGACAGCCAGAGGTTTTTTTCCTATGGTGGAGGTAGCTATTATGAGGGGGCATAGTTTTAACGCGAGTGGAGGTAGATATAGGGGAGACGTCAGAGGTAGGTTCTTTACTCAGAGAGTGGTCGGGGTGTGGAATGCATTGCCGGAGAGGGTAGTGGAGTCGGCCTCATTAGGGGCATTTAAGCAGCTATTAGATAGGCATATGGATGATAGTATAAGGTAGGGGTGGAGGTTAGATAGGCCTTAGGATTAGGATAAACGTTCAGCACAACATCGTGGGTCGAAGGGCCTGTATTGTGCTGTACTGTTCTTTGATGAGGTCCCGGTAGGATTACATCTCAAAAGCGCTTCATTGGCTGTGAAAAAAATTGGGATTTCATTTTGAAAAGGCTACAGGTAGTGACGGTAGAGGCTTAACATTCTTCCCGTCACATGGCCGGTCAGCAATCTCTCCTGCTCTCACCACCTACTATTTGTGGGTCTTGGAAGGATTTGCAGGTTGACAACCAAGCTGTTTGACTGCAATATCACAATTTGCCTTCGTAAGCCATCAGTTCTTGGTGTGGGGCCAGAACCTGAAGAAGCTTTTGGTCAGAGGCAGGAGTCATTGCACACTGCAGTCCTCAGCAGGACTCAAACCCAACCTGACTCTTGCTGCCTTTCTTTCCAAGATGCAACTATAATTAACAGCACCGATTCGTGGGTAGCTGCAGACCTTTGGATTCTTCAGTCTGACTCTCGACCAGAGGCCGGAATCCTCAGTATACCACGCAAGTTCAGGACTCTATTCTCACTCCAGCACTGGAGTCAGCAATTGGAAAATCCTGCTCCCAGTTTTCCTATCTAATCCTTAACACAACAAAGCATGAGGATATATTTCTGGGGAAGGTTTGTGTTAACATTGTACCACAGGAAATCCCAATCCATTTTACAGCCAAAGATGTACTTTTGAAATGTAATCATTGTTGCGGTGGAAGAAACAACAGTCAGATCAAGCATAGCAAGATTCTACAAGTAGCAGCAAGATGAATGGCCAGATTATTTGCTTATATCACACAGTCATAGAGTCATACAGCGTGGAAACAGACCCTTCAGTCCAAGCCGTCCATGCTGACCAACTTTCCGAAACTAAACCAATCCCAGGACAGCAAGGAGACTGCTCCGTCCTACTCCAAATAATGGCATGGGACTTCACAGATCCACCTGAGAGATCAGGTAGGACCTCGACTTGACATCTCAACCCAAAGATGGAGGCCTCCAGTTCCCTCAGGTCAGCTGGTTTATTAGTGGAGCTTGGTCCCTGCAACATTCCGACTCGGAGGCAACAGCGCAACTGATTTGGCCACGGCTAACTCCTTCATGGCAATAATGCATCAAGGCTACTCACCAAGTCGTTCATGTTATTCTGGCTGGCTGGATGAATATCTTCCAAAAACTCCAGGAGATAATAAGTATATCTGTCCATCAGGTGGACCCCGATAGCGAGATCTGGCTGATGCTAACAGAAAGGTGATTAAAATGTTAATTGGTCATTGAGAAAACTGAGATTTGTATCAAGTTCAAAGCTTGTGACATAGTAGAAGTCAAACTTCACCAAAGAACCGCAGATGCTGTAAATCAGGAACTAAAACAGAAGTTGGTGGAAAAGCTCAGCAGATATGGCAGCATCTGTGAAGAAAAAAATCTGAGTTAATGTTTCGGGCCACTCTTTGTCACTGGACCTGAAAGGTTAACTCCGATTTTTTCTTCACAGACGCTGCCAGGCCTACTGAGTTTTTCCAGCAACTTCTGTTTTTGTTCACCAAAGAAAAATTAGTCTCACCTCAGGCTGTTCATTGGCTGTAGCCCTCATGAACTAACCAGTCTCTCCTAACTAAAATATTTTCCTTTAGCAAACAGAGAGAATGCTGAAGAATCTCAGGAGGTGTGGCAGCATCCATGGACAGCGAAACAAAGTTAACATTTCAAATCCGGGATGTCTCTTCTTCAGAACTCAAGGAAGAGGTTCATACTGGACTCGAAACATTAACGCTCTCTCCACAGATGTTGCGAGACCTGCTGAGATTCTTCATTTCAGATTTCCAGAATCTGCATGTATTTTGGTATTACTCAAACATTTTCCTTTAATTAGCCAACATTTATTACCCATCACCAACTGCCCAGCAGAAGCTGCCTTTTTGACCCACTGTTGTGATTGCGCAGGGACACTCTCAGTGCTGTCAGGAAGGAAGGGAGCACCAGGGTTTTGACCTAGCAACAGCGAAGGAACTGCAATACAGTTCCAAGCCAGGACGGTGAGGGGTTTGGAGGGGATCTTGCAAAGTTATAAAGGCTTTAGAAATAGTACAGAGGAATTTTACTGGGATGTTGTCAATGAGGGTGGCTCACATAGGGATTAAACTTCCTGAGGAAGTGGTCAATGCGGGCACAGTTACAACGTTTACAAGACACTCAGATAAGTACATGAATAGGAAAGGTTTGGAGGGATATGAGCCAGGAGCAGGCAGGTGGGGCTAGCTCAGTTTGGAATTATGTTCGGCTTGGACAGGTGGAACTGAAGGGTCAGTTTCTGTGCTGTTGACAAAGGGCTTCAGGTTATGAGGGGGAGATTTGAATAACTAAGGCTGTTGTCCTTGGAGCAGAGAAGATGGATAAGAAGCAATTGAACAGATGCAGCTGTGATGAGAGGTTTCAAAAGGCCTAGTCCTGGAAGACGTTCTCTTCCGCTGAATGGGTAAACAAATGAATGCAAAGATTTTAAATTACGGACAAGAAATCTAGAGGGGAGAGAAGGAGAAGTATGTTCACTCAGGGTTACTGTGACCCTGCTCAAGGTGTTGCAAGCTGATTTCATTAATAATTTTTGAAAGGAGTTGAACAGGTAGCTGAAGGTGGTGAATTCACACCGTTAGGACAAAATGCTGGGACATGGGCTGAAGCAGGACAGCTCTTTCAAGAGTTACTGCGAAGGCTGCGGGCTGAACAACCTCTTTTCCTGCGCCATCAGATTCTACGATGGCAGGAAGCAGGAATGTCTGCCTTATCTCGGCTCAGGTCCACATTTTCTCAGTTATCCTTTTCCTACACAGAAGATCATCAAGAGTAGATTCAACAGAGCTGGAAACTTACTGAGAGCGAGTCTTCCCCAATCTGGCTGCTAGCCAGAGCCAGAATGTTCGGAGAGTAAAATTTCTCATACATGGAGGCCCCCTGGCAAGTGTCGATGATAAAAAGCAGTTCATGGTACCTGGAGAAAGCAAACACTCATCAGTTTCCTTTCATTCAAAGCAGGTTATGCAGTCTCCCCTTTCTCTGAGACCATTAAAGCAGGAAAGTAAATAAAGGAAAGTCGCATTTATATAGTGCCGTTCACAGCCTCAAGACACCTAAACAGCTTAACACCAGAGGTACTTTAGGAGAGCAATCATTGGAAATGTGATGGCCAAACTGATGCACAGTAAGCTCCCACAAGCAGCCATAGCGCCATGAGATCTTTCACACCAACTTTAGGGAGCATCAATTTAACACTTTGTTCAAACGACATCGCCTTTGACATGATAGCACTCTCTCAGTTGGCAGCTTTTTGTTTTTGAGTTTATAACTGGATGTTTCATTGGTGTTAGGAGACTTGAGAATAATATACAAAAATAAAAACCACCTGCAGAACAACCGGGCCAGATTGCGATGCTGGTCTCAGGAGGAGAATCAAACCGCCAGCAATCGGTGGCTCCTGGAATTCTGGTTATGCTGCCTGCTTCTTGTTCATTTCCTTCTTCCTCAGCAGCAGGTGCCTCTCCCCCTCAATACGCTTCATATAAACCTCAAATTCGTAATAATCCCAATCACGACGTTCCTGTTTACACTCCAGGAGGTTGGGCCACCTGCCTCGTTTACACTTCGGGTACTTGTTGAGGCAATACCCTGGGAGGTATTATCGCTGGACTGTTAATCCAGGGACCCAGGAAATGTTCTGGGGTTCGAATCCTATCATGGCAGATGGTGGAATTTGAATTCAATAAAAATCTGGAATTAAGAGACTAATGAAACCATTGTCAATTGTCAGGAAAACCCCATCTTGTTCATTCATGTCCACACCTGAAACTGTCATACTGGTCTGGCCTACAGGTGACTCCAGACCCACAGCAATGTGGCTAACTCTCACCTGCCCTCTGGACAGTTAGGGATGGGCAATAAATGCTGGCCTGGCCAGAGACGCCCACATCCCGTGAATTAATTTCTTTTATAAAATTGATGAAATAATGAGTGCAGTAATCGCACTGACCGAGGGGTAACTGGGCATGATTTATCTCCTGCAGCATCGCAATCATCACATACTCCTGTCGCTCCGGGGAAACTCAGGTTGGGCAGGAAGTTCGGGGGCTTAGATGGTGGCTCTTTAGTTTGAGTCACAAGGGCAGAGATTCAAGTCACACTCAAGGCCTGAGCAGAAAGGTCCAGGCTGACAGCAGTACTGAGGAGAGTACTGCACTGTTAGAGGTGGCAGCTTTTGAATGACACATTAAATCTAGGCCACTCCTGCTCCTCTCAGATGGAACATACAATCCCTCGATGAACTACAACGGAACAGACATCTGGCCACTGTCAAACAGCAGTCTGGGGGAACTTGCTGAGCACACACTGGTGACAGTTTTCCTATTACAAATGGCTATTTTGCAAAAGTACGTAACATGCTTTGGGAGGTTCGGCGGTCACGAAAGGCACTACGTAAATGCAGGGCTTTCTTTCATGCTGCATTGAAGTGTAGTTTGGATTGGGCGCTCAGGTTTCTGCAATGAGAGTTGAGCACTCTAATTTCTGACTCAGTGGTAAGAGTACTGTCACAGAGCCAAGCTGACCTACCATGCACACATTCAGGCTGAAGCTGGACAACTGAAATTACTGTGGCCTTTTGTGTCTGAACTGCCAGTATTTTCTAAGAAACTAATGCTCCAGATCAGGCACTTCAGCAGGGAGTGGCATTTGCAGGGTGTTTAGGTGGAGAAATCACAGTCTGAAGCTCACCTTTGTCTTGAAGTTAAATGGATGGGAAGCAAACGCTTGAAGCTCTGAGCTCTCCCAATGCATCTGCCTGATCAGGAACTAGCTCCATAATCTTCAATAGAAGCGCCAACTTCAATTTTCATTGAGATTTTCTTTAAGTTCCAAAAGTCAAATTCATTAGTTGATCTCAGATTGGAGGGGGAAAGAAAAGTGTCATGGGGCAAGTTGTTTGATTTCACCAGAGAAAATTTCACAATTTCAAAATGGTCAGTCACCACTGTGGTTTCATTCTGCGTGCAGCTAATCAGAGCAGAAGAAATGAGGGCAGGAACACAAATCTGGATTTCATTGAAAATTCTTAATCATCCATTTCAACTCCAAGATCTGGTGCAGAGGTTGTGGATTTGAGCGTGTAATCCAAGCTGACACTTTGCACAGCTAGCAGAGATACCAAATGAGATGCTAAACTAAAGTCCAGATTTCCCTGCTCACATTACAACTTGTTTTGATTGTGAAATTAAGAGAAGTTAAAAATTTGGTCCATTGTGAAGGCTCAGCAGTTGGCACCACCATAGTCTTATGGTCATACAAAAATGTAGATATTTTAACTTGGTAATAAAATTACAACACTGTGATTAACAATTATTTTCCTTCTCCAATTCACTAACAGCATACAACAGAAGGGTGATTTCATTGAAAAAAAACAGGATTCTTAAGCAGCTGGACAAGGTAAGTGCTGAAAAGATGTTTCCCTCATGGGAGAGTCTAAGACCAGAGGGTAGAGTCTCAGAATAAAGTGGCACCAATTTAAGACTGAGATGAGGAGGAATTTCTTCTGTCAGAAGGTTGAGTGTCTTTGGAACTCCTTGCCACAGAAAACAGTGGGAGCAGAGTTCCTGTGGATACTTAAGGCTAGGTCAGAAGTCACACAACACCAGGTTATAGTCCAACAGGTTTATTTGAAATCACAAGCTTTCGAAGCGCTAATCCTTCGTCAGGTGACCTGATGAAGGTGCAGTGCTCCAAAAGCTTGTGATTTCAAATAAACCTGTTGGACTATAACCTGGTGTCGTGTGACTTCTGACATTGTCCACCCCAGTCTAACACCAGCACCTCCACACCATACTTAAGGCTAAGACAGACGGACTCTTGATCAGTCAAAGAGTCAAGGGTTATGGGGAAAGGGCAGGAAAATGAACATGATGAATGAATGATCAACCATTGAACAGCTGAATCAACGAACTGAACAGCGGAGCAGGCTCAAGATGCCAAATGGCCTACTATTGCTCCTGGTCCTTAGGGTCTTACTGATGAAACATTTCTCTGTAGATTCTGATTGCTTTTTGCCAGGACCTGAGAAGAAAGAATGCACAATATGCAGAAAATCTCACAGCACAGAGCCTCAGCCAAATGAACAGATGTGAGAAAACCAGATATGGACAATTAATAGCTTTCTACACATCTAAATCAACTGACATCGGCCAAGAACAATGGGCTACGTGCCTGCACCAGCTCTAGGAGCTCTACCATGGCCTGTAGGAGCGACTGATTGTGAATCACTCCAGCCTGAACCAGTGAACTAAGACAGCAGTTTGCTCAATCCTTTACCTTCGTTTTTGCCACATCTGCTCGAATGCATCACCAAGTTCAATGTTTGTGATTTCCTCAGAATCCTGGAACTTCAGAAAACCATTGCCGCCATGTCCTTTAGTTTAATAATAAAAAAAACACGCATAAAACAATGATAATATGACGCATGTACAGACAGTTGTCATTGGACTGTCCCCTTGTCTTTAATTCAGAACAAGTCTAACGTTAAGGATAATCAAATTGCAATACCCATCAAGGTGCCCAGATGAGACATTACACGACAATTTCATCTACCTGTTCATATGCTTTCTGATTGTAAGAAGATGCTGGCATAGTGGCAATGTTACTGGATTCTAGAGACAAGGGGGAGGCAGTGGCCTAGTGATATTATCATTGCACTGTTAATCCACAGACCCAGATAATGTTTTGGGCACTCAGGTTCAAATCCTGCCACGGTACATGGTAGAACTTGAATTCAAAAAATATCTAGAATTAAGAATCTAACGACAACAATGAAACCATTGTTGATTGTCAGGAAAAACCCATTTGGGTTCAATAATGTCCTTTAGGGAAGGAAACTGCCATCTTTACCTGGTCTGGCCTACATGTGACTCCAGACCCACAGCAACGTGGTTGACTCTGAATGCCCTCTGGGCAATTAGGGATGGGCAATAACTACTGGCCTCGCCAGGCACAGCCGTCATCCTGTGAATGAATTTTTTAAAAATGGGCTCAAGTGTCACCATGGCAGCTGGTGAAATTTTGATTCAATTCATAAATCAGGAATTTAAAGCTAGTCTCAATGATAGTGACCATGAGGCTATCACTCACTGAGATAAAAACTCGTCTGGTTCACTCTTGTCCTTTAGGGAAGGAAATCTACCCAATCCCTACCCTGTCTGGCATCTGTGACTCCAGACACACAGCAATGTGGTTGACTGCCCTCTGAAATGGCCTGGTACTCACTTGCAAATAGGGATAGGCAAGAATGTTGACATTGAAAATTTAATGGGAAGGCTTTCCCAGGAAGAAACAAATTGCTGGAGAAATTCAGCAAGTGTGGCAACATCTGTGGAGAGAAAACAGAGTTGAAGTTTCAAGTTCCTGTGACTCTTCTTCAAAACGCTGAACAGCACTTGCAATGTTAACTCTGCTCTCTCTCTACAAATGCGGCCAGACCTGCTAAGTTGCTCTTAGCAATCTCTGTTTTTTAGTTTATTTCAGATTTCCAGCGTCCGCAGTTCTTTGTTTGACCTTAAGCATTCACAGGATGTGACCACAGCTGACCTGCATGTTTCTCATCTGTCAAGACCAGTTAAGAGTCAACCTTATGCTACGGGCCTGGGGTCACATGTAGGCCAAACCAGAAAATCATGACAGATGTCCATCTTTCAAGGATGTTAATGAACCAGATGGATTTTCATGACAATTTACAATTGTTTCATGCTTAAAAGACTAGCTTTAACTTTCACATTTTTTAATTAAGAACCAATTTAAATTCCACCAACTGAAAGAGTAGGATTTGAACCTATGTCCTCAGAACATTAGCCTGGGCCTCTGGATTACTGGTCCAGTGACTTTCCCATTTTGCCAACATCTTTTCCAGTGGAGTTAGCATTCAGAGAGGTGATCATGTTTGCTGAAAATATGCATCAACAAAACCATGAGGACAAAGAACATGAAAGAACAAAGATGGTTTGATTAGAAACAATGTGCATGGGTACCAGGTAAAAGTCAGGAGATTGACACAACGTCACAATTCTCCTTTGGAGAACAGGCGCAGACAAGATGTGCCAAATAGCCTCCTTCTGCACCTTAACAATTCTGTGACTCTGCTAAATCAGCGTAAGCAATTGCATTATGAGGAAATCTATTCTGTTTCATGGAATGTGGTTATCACTGGCACAGCCAGTGTCTGTTACTTTATTCTTCACTGTCCTTGTACTGATGTGACCTACTGTTCCATTTCAGGGCGCAGGTAATGGTCAATCACATTGCTGGGGGTCTGGAATCACATGTAGGCCAGACCGGGCAAGGATTCCTTCCCTAAAGGATATGAGTGAACCAGGTGGGTATTTCTGAATATCAGCAATCATTTATTATCAATTACTGAGCTTACAATGAGATTCCAGACATTTTTAAATTGAATTCAAATTAAATCACTGCTATGCTGAGTTTTGATCTTGTGCCCCAGAGCATTAATTAACCTGTTTAGAAAGAGAACAAAGAACCATACAGCACAGGAACAGGCCCTTCAGCCCTCCAAGCCTGCACCAACACATTTTGTCCTTCCATATTAAAACTGTCTTCACTTACAGGATCCATATCCCTCCATTCCCTTCCTATTCATGTATTCGTCCAGGTGCTTCTTGAATGCTGCTATGGTGTCTGCTTCCACCACCTCATCTGGCAGCACGTTCCAGGCTCTCACCACACTTTGTGTGAAAAACTTGCCTCGCACATCTCTTTGAAATTCCAACTCCCTCACACCTTCAGCCTGTGTCACTTAGCAATTGACCCCTCCACCCTGGGAAAAAGCCTCATACTTTCCACTCTATCCATGCCATTCACAACCTTACAAACATCTCTCAGGTTGCCCCTCAACCTCCTGTGCTCCAGTGAACACAAACCCGCTCTATTCAACCTTTCTTCATACCTAAAATCCCCTACACCAGGCAACATCCTGGTAAACCTTTTCTGTACCCTCTCCAAAGCATTCACATCCTTCTGGTGATGTGGTGACGCAATATTCCAAGTGTGGCCGAACTAAAGTCCTGTAAAGCTGCAGCATAACTTGTCTAGCCTTATACTCAATGCCCCGTCCAATGAAGGCAAGCATGCCAAAGGCCCTTTTTTAACTGCCTTATCTACCTGTGCTGCCACCTTCAGTGATCTGTGGACCTGCATACCCAGATCCCTCTGCATATCAATACTCCTAAGGGTTCTGCCATTCACTGTATAATTTCTACCTGTACTTGACCTTCCAAAATGCATTGCCTCACATTTGTCTGGATTAAACTCCATCTGCCGTTTTTCTGCGCATCTTCCAACTGATCCATATCCTGCTGTATCCTCTGACAACCTTCCTCACTACCCACAACTCCACCAATCTTTGTATCATCTGCAAACTTACTAATTAGACCAGCTACGTTTTCCTCCAAATCATTTACGTAAACCACAAACAGCAGAGGTCCCAGCACTGATCCCTGTGGAACACCACTAGTCACAACCTTCCATTCCAAAAAGGATCCTTCCATCGCTACCCTTTCTCTCCTATGACTAAACGAGTTCTGTATCCATCTTGCCAGCTCACCCAGATACTATGTGACTTCACCTTATGTATCAGTCTGCTATGAGGAGCCTTGTCAAAGGCTTTATTGAAGTCCTTGTAGACAACATCAACCACTTTTCCCTCAATCATCTTCGTCACCTCCTCAAAAAACTCCATCACATTAGTGAGGCACGACTTCCCACACACAGAACCATGCTGTTTATCGCTAATCAGTCCATTCGCTTCTAAATGCTTGTAGATCTTGTCCATGAGAATATTTCCCAATAATTTCCCTACCACCAATGTGAGACTCACAGGTCTGTAATTTCCAGGATTATCCTCGTTACCCTTCTTAAACAATAAGACAACATTTATTATTCTCCAGTCCTCTGGGACATCACTTGCTTTTTCTTTCTGACCAAGGTCATAACATCTCTGGTCATCCAAGTAACTTGCCATACCTATCCAGCATTTTCACAGGAGATGCGGTAATAATTACCTTTTGTTTTTTTCATCTGTTCATAATTGAACGGTCTCTCCAGATTTTTTTCAAAATGTGCAGTGACAATGAAACCATTTGCATATCCCAGAGTGTTTAACTACCAAGTGCAGCCAGACCAGACTCCATTAAGTGGGCCAATGTGCTATTATACTGTTATAGCTTAAAAGACATCAAAACAGAAGATGAATTTACATCAGAGATAGTAAGAACTGCAGATGCTGGAGTCAGAGATAACACAGTGTGGAGCTGGAGGAACACAGCAGGCAAGGCAGCATCAGACGAGCAGGAAAGCTGACGTTTCGGAGGATCCTGACACGAAACATCAGCTTTCCTGCTCCTCGGATGCTGCCTGGCCTAAAGATGAATTTATATTGTACCTTTCAAATATCATGACGCCCTGAAGCTTTACAGCCAATGGAGAACTTTTTGAGTGTGGTCACTGTTAGTCATAAATGAAACTTAATAGTTAATCTACACACAGCAGCAGACACAAATAACATTCAGATAATGACCAGCTAATCTGTTTTAGGCGTTTAGGGACAAATCCTGGCCAAGAAACCGGCAGAAACTCCACTGCTTTTCTTCACAGCAGCACCTTTGGATCTTTAACTTAGACCTTCAAGGGAAGAGAGGGGTTAACATCTCAAACAAAAGGCACTGCCTTTGACAGTGCGACACTCCCTCACCATTGCAATGAAGTCAGCTTTGAATTTGTACACAAAAGCCACTGGAGTTAGGCATCTTAAATGGGAAGCTCCTGAATGTTTGTGACAGTCAGAGTCCAGGCTCTGTAACGCAAACTTCTGCATTCTTACACGAAGGATTATCTTGGTGTCACCCAAAGTCTTCACATTGTGGACAGATGATGTTTATAAAGAGGTCTATACAATACTGTACCTCTGTGTGATGACAGAAAATTCCTCTACTATAGATAACCAAGCACGGCTCAAAACGGCAGCTCGGTGCCTCAGTGGTTAGCACTGCTGCCTCACAGCACCAGGGACTTGGGTTCAATTCCAGCCTCAGGTGACTGTCTGTGTGGAGTTTGCATATTCTCACTGTGTCTGCGTGGGTCCCCTCTGGGTGCTCTGGTTTCTTCCCACAGTCCAAAGATGTGCAGGTTAGGTAGGTTGGTCATGCTAAACTGCACACAGCATCCAGGGATGCACAGGCTAGGTGGATTAGCCTTGGAAAATGCAGTTACAGGGATAGGATAGGGTAAGGGTTGGGTCTTGGTGGGATGCTCTTCAGTGGGTTAGTGTGAACTCAACGGGCCAAATGTCCTGCTTCCACGCTGTAGAGATTCTATGATTCTAAAAATGACCAGGTTACATATAAGGTAACAAGGATCCTAGCAAAACTGATGTCATTGGGAATCAAGGTGAAAACTCTCCGCTGGCTGGAGTCATGGCTAGCAAAAAGGAAGATGGTCATGGCTGTTGGAGATCAGTCTTCTCAGCTTCAGAACATCCCTGCAGGAGTTCCTCAGTGTAGTGTCCTAGGCTTAACCATCTTCAGCTGCTTCATCAATGGCTTTCCCTCCATCATAAGGTCATAGGTGGGGCATTTGCTCACGATTACAAAATTCAGCACCTTTCACAACTCATGTTGAAATGCAGCAAGACCTGGACAACATCGGGCTGATAAGTAGCAACTTACGTTCACATTCACACAATGTCAAGCAATGACCAAGCCCAATGAGAGAAACTAACTATCATCCCTGATATTCAATGGTATTACCATCACTGAATCACCAGCTATCAACATCCTAGTCAAATACTCCCTCCCTCCATCATCAACATTCAGGTACAGCAGTTATCATCTATAAAACGCACTGCAGTAACTCACCAAGGCTTCTTCCAAATCCACAACCACTACCATTTAGGACAGGACAGTAGATACATGGGAACACCATCGGCTGCAGGTTACCCTCCAAGCCACTCACCATCCAGACTTGGAAATATATCACCATTCCTTCAGTGTCACTGGGTCAAAGTCCTGGAACTCACTCTTTAAAAGCATTGTGGATGTATCTATTTAACATGGACCAAAGTGGTTCAAGAAGGCAGCTCACGCCTTCTCCAGGACCATTAGGGATAGGCACCTTTGATGCTCACATTCTTTGAAGGAATAAAAAACTAAGGATAACTATGACTTGTTAGTGCAGACTACAGAAATGCACTGAAGGCACGGAGGACTGAACTAATAACCTCCGGACAGTGCTGGCTGTGGCTCAGTTGGTAGCATCCTCACCCATGTTAGAATGCTGCAATATCAAGTCCCATTCCAGGGATTTGAGTACAAAACTCTAGGTCAGCAACTCTGGTGCAGAACTAAGGAATTGCTGCTTTATCAAAAGTTAAGTGAAAACACTCTGTAAGTTGGCTGTAAAAGATCCCATAGCACAATTCGAAGTACAATTGATGGGTCATTCCTGGGATCCTGCCAAAATGGTTGTTCCTAAATCTGGACCACTGAGTGAGATTGCAGGGCCGTTATGAGATTACTGAAGGCAGTAGCTTACTGCGTGCAAACTGGCAACATGTTTCCTACGTGACCACAATGACTACACTCTAAAAGGACTTCATCAGTTGTAAAGTGGTTTGGGACTTCTGCAGATTTTGAACTCTGCTTTCTTTCTTGCTGGTCTGATGTTTAGAGATCATCTCCCTCCCTCTCCACACTCACACGCTCAACTTTCATTCCTACCTGTCATGTAGATGAGAACATTACTCCTGTCATCCGAAAGCAGGCGTTTGGATCGGGGAGTGCTGGGAGGCAGTCGGCCTGTGAGCACCCGTAAGAAGTTTTCAACAGTGACCTGAGAATAAAGCAGAAACAACTGAAGCCCAATTCACCCTAGAGACCTGGCCAACATCCCTCCTTCAAATCAACGTGGGGTGGAATGGTAGCTCAGTGGTTAGCACTGCTGCCTCACAGCACCAGGGACCTGGGTTCAATTCCAGCCTCAGGCGACTGTGCAAACTCCTCACAGACATTCTCCCCGTGTCTGCGTGGGTTTCCTCCCACAGTCCAAAGATATGCAGATTAAGGTGGATTGGCCGTGCTAAATTGCCCTGTAGTGTCCAGGAATGTGCAGGCTAGGTGGGTTAGCCATGGGGAATGCAGGGGGACAGGGATAGAGTAGGGACTGGGTCTGGGTCTGGGTGGGATGCTATTCGGAGGGTCATGTAGACTCAATGGACCGAATAGCCTGTTTTCACACTGTAGGGATCCTATGACATCGGGCGTAGACCACGATTTATCCCACCATAGTTTGAGAAACCAGAGTGCCGCTATGATGAGGGAACTTTACAAATGGTGCTCATCTGGTGACCAGCCCTGAGCAAAGGAAGCCTAACTGAAAGGAATTTTCTGAATTACCCAAATCCACTTCATACAATGGCCCACACAGAGGTGGTCAGAGTCCAACCCAGCTCCCAAAGGCCAGTGTCCATCCCACCAGACACCTAGTTCCATAAATGAACGAGTTTTTCACATTACTCAATGAAGCTTTAAAAAAAAAAAAGAATTTGAAATTTTCACTCCGGGAAAGAGCTCCCTCACCTCGTAGCCTCGGTAGTCCACTTCAACATTGTCTCCATAGACATTCAGCTCCATGTTCTTATGACTGAAGATAGTGGCAGGTTTGGGGTTTCGTGGGTTACATGCCATGTCATCAGCAAGCATCAGCACAATGTGACTAGGACGAAAAAAAACATTTACCATCAGTTTCTGAGATCAATTTATAGCAATTTACAGTCACCATATACAACTGGAATATCCTAGGGGTAGATTTTCCTGGGAGATAGCAAGAACTGCCGATGCTGGAGTCAGAGACAGCACAGTGTGAAGCCGGAGGAACACAGCAGGCCAGGCAGCATCAGAGGAGCAGGAAAGCTGACGTTTCGGGTCATGAACCTTCTTCAAAAATGGGGAGGGGGACGGGAGCTGGGAAATAAATAGAGAGAGGGGTGGAGCTGGGGAAGGTAGGTGGGATGGTGATGGGGTAGTACAGGTAGGGAGTGGTGGGGATTGGTCAGTGGAATGGATGCGGCGGATAGGCTGGAGAGAAGATGTAACACTGTAACACTGGAGAATTCTCTGTCAGAGAAAGTGGTTGAGGCAAGACAATGTTTTCAAGGAGGAGGTTGATATAGTTCTTAAGGCTGAATGGATCAAAGGATAACGGAAGTTGAGAAGAATCAAGGTAATCTCATAAAAACCTACAAAACTGTAATAGGAATAGACAGGAAAAACGCAGGAAGAAGGTTCCTCATGACTGGGAACCAGGGTATGCCATTTAGGACTGAGATGAGGAGAAATTTCTTCACCAAGAGAGTGGTAGGCTTCTGGAATTCTCAGTCATAGAAAGTCCAGGTCAAAACTTTAAATGTTTTCAAGAAGGAGTTAGATATAGTCCTTGGAGTTAAAGGGATCATAGGATGTGAGGGGAAAGCAGGATAGGGCACGGAGTTGGATGATCAGCCATGAATGGTGAGGCAGGCTCAAAGGGCCAAATAGGCTACTCCTGCTCCTATTTACTACGTTTCTAATATCCACTGCCATTGAGTGAACATGCAGGAACATTGTTAAGATGAGGACAGCAGGTCACGCTCACATTTTCTATCAAGACGCACACATGGAATAAAGGTCATTGTGAGAGAGATGGGAGTCCCACTTGAATCAAATCCTTCAGGGGAGAGATGGAGAGGAGCTCACAAGGGAGAGGACAGGATTAAAACTGACATGGTTAAAAATGTTGGAAGCAGTTATTTAGTGCATTAATGCATTGCACAAGACATCAATGAATGAATGAATGAATGAATTAGCTTTATTGTCACATGGGTATAGTGAAAAGTTTATAGTCACTGCGTTACAGCATCATCTCTGGTACAAAAGTACCTAGGTACAGGTACTTCAGATCAAATTCTTAGGAAACAAAATAAAATTAGAAAAGTAAAGAAATACTGCAGTACCAGTACTGCACCTACATGGATTCCAGTTCACTGTAACTCATTGTTGTAGTACACATTCAAACACCCAGTGCATTTAGAGTGGAGCTCAAAGTCTAAGTCAGTAAACTAATACTGCATCTTTCAAAGGACATGTTAAACTGAATCCATCTACCCTCTCACACAGACATAAAAATCCCACGGTACAATTTCAAAGAAGACTTCTCCTGGTTATTATACATCTCTAAACCAAAATGACAGAAACAGACTATCTGCTTGTTTTTCTCACTGCTGCTTTTCTGAGCTTGCTGCGCACAAATCTCCTACCTTGTTTTGTATAGTATAGCAGTGGCCAGGCTTCAAACCTACTTAATTGACTGCAAAGCCGTTTTGGGACTTCCAGAGGTGCCTAAAGGCACTATATAAATTCAACTTCATTCTTTTCTCCGAACTCGAAGCGAGTCTCATTAACAAACAGAAACACAATCACTGCAATAGCAGGTAGCACAGTGTGTTTTACAGCTCTGTTGAGTTTCTGTCTGATCACATTTTCTGCAGGGCTTCAATGAGGCAGGCAGTGCATGAATTCCTCTGGATTTCCTTACCTGTCTGGGATTCCTAGTCTCTTGACACTTCTATAAATTGACAGTGTATTGGCGACATGGCGATAGTTGAACCAGAATCGAGATGTGCACACCTGAGGTGCAAAAAGGGAACAGAACAATTAACAGCACAACACAGGCGCCCAGCCCAGCTCTGACAAGGGGCAAAATCGTACTGCAGCAAACTCCTCTCCTCCAGTCAAATTACCACCAAGGAACTTACAGCATGGGATGTTGCAAATAACCCACTGCTTGAGGCATCCTAGTCAGGTCACTGAGAGTTATAGTCCAGAGCTCTATCATTTTTTGGTTCAAGTACCTCTCCCTACATCAGGGCATCAGAAGCTGAGAATGAGACAGTGCCCAGGAGCTTTAACCCTCAAATTGCTGCATGACACTTCAACTGCAATATAAAAGGGCACTTTACACCTCCCCTTGCTGTCCCCTTACCATAATGGGTAGGGCTGGGAAGAGGCGTTCCCTCTGCATCAAACTATTATGCTTGACCAGAGAGGAGTCGAGATAACTCTCCAATCCCCAGTACTAGCATGTTGTCTCATTCAATGACAACCTGCATTTATACAGCACCTTGACCACAGTAAAAAAAAAAGTTAAGTTTTACAGGAGTGCTACCAAACAACATTTGACATGAAGATACACGAGTAGAGATAGCAGCATCAGAGGAGCAGGAAAGCTGACATTTCGGGTCTGGACCCTTCTAC